>NC_143023.1:70898866-71198866 GCF_057628025.1 Oncorhynchus mykiss | reverse complement strand
ACAATTAACCCTAATATATTTAAATATTTAAATAAATGATGCAGTGTTTCCGTGTATGTGTAGGCTGTGTGTGTGTGTATGAAGATTATTTAAACAGTTAGCCATGGTGAGTGTGTTTGTGGCGAGAAGAGTGGAGGTAGGGTCCCTGTGCCTACGGTGGCCTGGCTTGCCCTTGCCTCGCCTCCCTCCCCCTGGCTGCCGGTGTGTCCTACTCTCTGCCCTCTCTGCTCCGCTGCGCTCGCCCCCTCCCCCCTTCCCACCTCTCCCTGCGTGCCTGCGCTGCCTGAGCCAGCTGCTCCTACTTCATCTTCAGCAGCGTCACCAGGCGGGGTATTAATCATGTTTTTCGAGGGGGACACTCCGCTATTTATCTCCCTGACACTTCCAGCATTCAGAGGCCCGTTGCTGGGCACAGCCCATTGAGTAGTAAGATTACACATTACCTCGCTCCATTGCCTCTCCCTGCCCTCTCCATTGACTGGCTGTTCAACAGTGGCATCGTGCTTGCACGATCGGACATAATTTATGCCTTACATGTATAAAAAATACTATCCTGTTTTTTTTCCCTTCCTATCCCTTTTAACTTGAGCTTAAGTGTAGCATGTGCATTTGTAATGGTAATCATATGTCTGTGCTCCTTTATACGTACAGTACAAGGCATACGTACGTGCTACTTTTGTATTTGCTTCACATGGAGAGTACATTCAGAGTAATAGTTCAAAGATAGTTGAACCTTGACAAGTTAAGATGCTCTATGACAATATAGTAGTGATGGATTCAATTTCCTTCTTTTTTAAAGAATCCCCCAATTGTTAAAGAGAGAGTTCATGCAAATTACAGAATGGCATGTTGGTTGTCTTACCCTGTAAGCAGTCTATTAACCAGGTATGACAGCAACCCATGCTTTGGTTTTGTTTACCTGGCAACTGCACTAGTGTATTTTATACTAGTACAATTGCTCAGAGAAAGAGATTTTGTTTACATATTCTTTATCAAAATTATTGACGCCCCTGTTTTCAATACCTTTGAGCCGTTAAAAAAAATATGTTTTAATAGTTGGAGAACACATTGGGAGGGCTCTTATACCATTCCTTCATAAAGAATCCTTCCAGATCCTTGATATTCTTCTTCTGTGCATATGGACTGCCATCTTCAATTCAAACCACTGATTTTCAAATAGTTTCAAGTCTGGAGACTGAGATGGCCATTGCAAAATGTTGATTTTGAGGCCAATTAACCATTTCTTTGTGGATTTTGATGTGTGTTTGAGGTTATTGTCTTGCTGGACGATCCAAGTTTCAGCTTCCTGGCAAAGGCAACCAGGTTTTTGGCTAAAACATCCTGGTACTGGGTAAAGTTCATAATGCCGTTCTCTCTCTCCATCTCTCAATTTCTAACAAAGTATTTCTGCTCATGTGTCAGTATCTTCAAGTTCAGAATCGTGTCTCGAGATCTCACATTGGTCTCATCCATCTCAGTATGCAAGACTCAGTAAACTAAGGAGGGAGTTAAACATAACATACTGTACAGTGTGAATAAGACATCAATAGTCTGATGAGCTGTTTATTTTAGGGATTGGGATATCAGAGACAAGACTCACTTTCCACTCACCAATACCACCTGATAATGTGGAATTTCTGTAATTATGTATTGGTAATTTGCCCTTCAGGTATCTTGTAAATCTTGGCGGAGAGACTGAGGGGTGATAGGTGGCTATTAACAAGATAAAACAGCCCCTGGGCAGTCAGTGTAGGGCCGAAGGAGACCTGTGTTTTTCTTCTCCCCCCGGCCCCCTTCTTACCTCTCATATTTCCTTTCTATACTGTAGTTATAAACCAAGCTCAGGCTTTAGAGATGAGTAGAGGGGGCGGAAAACTTAGATAGAGAAAATAAATGCTTGCCATCCCATCAGTATGTGGGCATGCTATATCACTACTTAATTGTAGCTAACTGTTTTGGGTTTCTATTTTGTCATGGGGACTCCAATGGGCCTCAGGAGAAGTGATTACAGTCAAAGAGAAAATCCAATCCAAGCTTTTTTCCCTCTTTTTCTCAACACTCCCCGGGGACTTGTTGCAAGCACATATGGTTCAGATTCCAGGTGTGAAATAGGCTTAAACACCAGTTATTTTATGGTGTAAACACTGGAGAAATATTTTCAGACTTGTAACTACTTAGCATAGATTAGCCTTGCCTATACATTTCTCCTACATTAACTGCACACAACGATTTTACAACACACCTTAATGTCATAGTTTTAAAACCAAGGACTCCCTGTCCCGCTGCTTAGGTCAGTTGTTTTATGAGAGTCCAACCACATCCCTCCCCTCTTCCACTCCCCCCCTCCCTCCTCCCCAGGCCCCTGCTGCCAGTGGTCCAGGCTTGCTGGGTTAATATGAAACAGGAAATGGCAGCATCAAGGCTGAGGGGTGTAATGTCTGCTTACACTGCCTGTAATTGGTTGACTTCAGAACCATGAGGAGTGGGTGTAAGTGATGGTGGGGGCTATGGGGCAGGGGGCTAGCACCACTTCATAAAGCCACCATAAGACAGCTAAGTAAGAAAATATAGTAACCTAATTTGTCTCATATTCTATGTATCTTATATTTTTTGTTTTTATGTTTTTCTGTTGTGACCTAGAGACAAATATTGTGCAAAGTATTATCATCTCCCCGCAATATTATCAGTAAGATTTACCCCCACCTGTCAAAGTATTTATTTTCATTTTAGTGTGTGTATGTTTGGGTTGTCTGTCACTTGGTATTTGGTTGTAACTGTCATCTCTGAACATAAGTTAACCATCAGTCACAATGTCATTTCTCATAACACTGTTGGCTTCTGTGTAGATGGTGGCTCTTACATGAAAGGCCTGGACTCCTCTCAAAAACCTGGGAAATGGAGCTCGGAATATAGGACTGATAACAAGACTTTGGCTTCAAACAAGTAAAACATCAAATACTTCAGCAGTGTGTGTGTGTGCGTGCGGTGAGTGTGTGCAAGCGAATGTGTGCGTGGCTGCACGTATGTTCACCCACAGACATTTGTGTTTGTGTGTCTTTACAGCCAAACCCACCCATCTTGAGCTCTAATGACACAGGCTGTTGTGGTTGAGGCCATGGGATTTGGACATACATTCACCTTACTTTTGATGAACAGAAATTGAGACCAGAAGAAAGGGGACAACATTTGGACCAGGGATTCACCAAAGGGAATAAGATGAAAAGGGAAGGCCTAGATGGGGGTAGTGAAAATACTGTCATGACCAACAGAGTGGCCCATTCATCTGCTGTAATTCAGGGCATTAGTGCCTTGTATAGGATCAGCATTGTCAAGGCTACAAACAAGACTTGTTATAGACTTCAGTAGTTCTTTAGATGTGTTCCACTGCATTCTTTCATGTAGTACATTTCACAGTACAATCCTAGTAGCTTTCATTGTTGTGGTATGATAGTAATAGCAATATTACTATCAAAAGGATCATCATAGGATGTACTGTAATGTTTCAGCAGTAATACAGAATATTGTCCATGAATCTGTTTTTTCTATAGATATTGTATATTCAACAAAATAACGTAAATATTTATAAACATAATAATTTGCCTTCCTGAAGTTAGTTAACCCGGTCATTTGTCTGTGATTAAGCTGGGGAATTTGTGTCTCTACCCCAATGCTCTGACCTTACGAGTAATACTTCCAATAATAAAGTCTTGCCATGATGAATCACCTCTATCTGGCGCTGAGTCCTGGAGGACTGGTGATATTCTATCTCCAAATTTCCTATTGATTCTGATCATACTCTGTAAAGTTGTGGCATGACCTCTCTTTAGAATTCTCTCCGCCATGCTGTTCTCTGTGCATTTGAGCCTCTCCTCAGTGGGAAGACTCATTAATGCTTTTGCAAGTGGCTTTATTGCAATGTCTCATTTTTGGACTCTATGATTGATTGTTGACATAGAAATAGATTGGAATAGCTCTCTCCCGTGATTGTTTTGTTAATCAACTACAGACTATCCATTACTAAAGGCATTTTTTGTTTTCCCAGAATGCTTGATCCCTGTCTATATCAAGTCTATTTTATTTCCAGTCCACATTTAAAAACACAGCCAACGACTCCGGAAAGTCATATCAGCAATGGATTTACCTTTATGTCTTAAAGTTAGCGTTTGTTTTTCAAGAAGTAGTTAATATTGTTTCTGTCTTAAGTAAGTTTAAGAAGCTATTAGAAGTAGATGGAATATACACTGTATGCACAACAGATAGAAAGTTACTGTCAAATTATTCTTAATGGTTTTCTACGCTTTGTTTTCAATGTTTAATTATTCTTTACTTTGCTTTTATGTTTTCTTTGTGTACAAGGCACTAATGCCCTGTGTGTGTGTGTGTGTACAATTTTTCTTAAACATTTTTCATATTTCTTCAATCATATTTTGATCAGCAATTTATTGAATTCTTAAAGCAAGTACGTCTGCTTATTTAATCAGTGTATTTGAGGTGTGTGTTTAAGGGGTTGTTCATTAAGGGCTCTGTAATGAAATAACTCCTGCCATTTCATTTGTAATTTTTAAAATTGTATTTAGTTAGTGGCCATTTGCCTTAATTTGATAAAAAAAATTGATGGAAAATATGCATCCTTCTTTTGGGTGTTTTTACGCGATTATATCCAAGTATAAATCAAATATTGATCCATTGAATGTATGATGGCCAAGTCCTCTTAGTTCTTCATAATTAACTCCTGCTGTGTTCCTTCTATTGGATTATACAAGACCCCCTCGTAGCACTATTAATATCTTTCATCAGTGTTGTACTAAACAGGACATGTGTCCTCAGCATGCATTAGAATGGATATGTTCATTTGAACTTCACAGTTGAGATTGAAATTCCAATCCAGCAAAGGGAGAAAAATCATTGATCGCTTATTGCCGTCCCAAAAGGGTCCACCGGTGAGGTAAAATTAGGAAGCCCTTAAACTCTGCAATTGGCAATAATGAGCTATCATTACTCAAATTACAACAAGCACTGATTGGGTTTATAGTAATGAAGAAAACAACATGATCAATCATCATCAAGGGCCCTGGCCGTTATGCGTGAGCCCAGGCCGTGTGCAGTGTGGAACCCAGTGTGGCTGCTGGAGCAGGGCTCCATCTATAGGGGCCAGGCTGGAGCAAGTCAGTGGGGTACACATCCATCCTCCATGATCAAACTCTCTGTATGGGACACAACAACTTTGCTGTGTCCCAGACAGTCCTGGCATTCACTGTTCTCACCCGTACCATACAGTAATTAGTCAATTATACGCTAACTGCATTTGATAGATTAGGGTATGGAGGATTTAGTCAGGATTCATTTGGGTCTGTGCTCATCAGTAAATCCTAATCCATGGAATTTGCAATGTGTTTATGTTCATAATGTATCAAAACCTTTTGGAGAAAAGCTCTTGATATTGCCTTTATTATTGCCGGAGTTTCAAATGAATTTTAAAGAATAAAAAACAATGAAATGAATAGCTAGTTTTTTATAATCCCACTTTAAAAGAATAGAGCAGAAGAGAGCATTTGCACGACCTATTATCATTCTAATACCCTGCTGCATTTACTTGCTGACAAAAGAGTTTTCTAAAGGAAGTAGTCTTGAGGAAAGGGAAGTCATTTACACCCATGGTTCATCATAGATGCTCTGTGAATATAAGAGACCCACATAGTACAGCAAATCTAAGGAATATATGCAGATGGCCAGATGTAATCCCTGTGGTGATTAGGAAATATTAAGTGATGAATTATGTGACGGATGACGAGAGAAAGTAAGTGTAGGTGTGTGTGTAAACGTTTTACTATACTTGTGAATGCCAGAAGTCCTCACAAGAATAGTAAACCAACTAAAATTCAGAGAAGTGAGGACATTTTGACGGTCGTCACTTGTAAAAAGGCTATTTTAGGCTCAGAGGTTAGGTTTAGGGTTAGAATAAGGGTTAGGGGTAAGGGTTAGGCGTTAGGGTTAAGGTTAAGGTAAGGGCTAGGTTTATGGTTAGGGGAAATAGGATTTTGAATGGGAATCA
Source organism: Oncorhynchus mykiss (assembly GCF_057628025.1). Lineage (NCBI taxonomy): Eukaryota > Metazoa > Chordata > Actinopteri > Salmoniformes > Salmonidae > Oncorhynchus > Oncorhynchus mykiss. Next base: position 71,192,814 of record NC_143023.1, on the reverse strand, counting down.
ATTGTTGGTCCCAAAAAGTCCTCACAAGTATAGTAAGACTTGCGTGCTTGAGAGCTCACCTCAATGTCGTATAATATGCCTTGCCATTTCATGTTGCTGTTTTCTTGTTGACTGCATTGAGACGAAGCCTACTTCTCCTCACCTATTTCTCCCCATTCAGCTCCTCCAATGTGGTGAAGCAATCGGTAGACCTACACCAGCAAAGTTGCATTGCTGATCCAATCCCTGCACATATTCACTGTGCATAAAAGCTCCTAAAGTTGCCTACCATCAATAATGAGGTCTCATTTACACAAATTACTCTGAACGCTGATTAGGTATTATCTAACGGCAAGGGCCACCTCGATCAATCATCATCAGCCCATGGAGCGTCAATGGACATCGAAAGGTTAACCCAGATCTAGGAGGCCCCTGGCAGTGTCAGCAGAATCAGTGAGGGAGGGCCTCTATGCTGTCGATAGAGCAGCCAGACAATTAGGTAATGATTCAAATAGCAGCACCTAGGAGTCAATAAGAAAATGAGCCATCCCGGCATAATTTGAGAATGATTTGTTTACCAATCTATACAGCCATAGAAGAAAGTCACTGAAGTGCAATGTATTAAATGCAGGTTCTTAGGCTCGGCCATTACCAAATTCCTGAAGTGCTCTCCTGCATGTGTTCAGAAGTGTATAGAGAGCAGGTAGGCTCACTCTGGGCCTATGGATACAGGCTAATGCATGATCTACCACCATTTTGGTTTTCAAGGGTGGTGTTCTTACGGTCTACAATGACACGGTAGTGGTTTGAATAGTTTCATCATAAGGTCCGACCACAGGGGTTGTAAATGGTACTGATTTGTCATTATAAAACTAACGAATGCACCATAGAATTGAAATGGCTTTGAAGCATTCTCTAGGAGGGTTCATATTATATCCCAATGTTTTGGGTGTCTATTCTACACGTTGAAAACAGGTTTCTTCTATTCCACATACTGCCATTATATTGGCTCGCCATCTTACATCATTGTCTTGTATCTTTTCCAGTTTCAGACATTTGTGTTTGTTTATTGAGAAAGTTTGTGTAAGTTCAAGTGTACTGAGTGTCTGTGTGCTTTGTGTCATCTGTGTGGGCAGAGTGTTTATGTAGTCATATATCAGAGACACATAGACATGGGTCAGAGATGTTCAGAGCCTCTGTTCTTCCAAAAAACAGCTGGTAGTTTGCTATGAAACATCAGTGATAATGGCAAGTTGTGGCAGGATACAATATACAGGTTGTGGACTGATAATAAAGATGGATGGATAATGGTGAGATGCTTCTGTTTTTAGAGTGTGTGGAAGTTGAAGGAGAGAGAAGAACAAGAGGACTATGCTACAGTAGAACAGAGATGTTGGTCTGATAGACTGCATGCAGAAGCTGTTTGCTGGTTACCGACTCAGGGTTTGAATATATTATCTTGGAAAACCAAGAAATAGGCGTACACTCGTGTAGAGTATTTTCAGTGCAAAAGAGATGAGATGAGTTATTCAAACCATAGGTCTGTACAATTCCTGACATTTGCCCAAGCAATCCCGAGTATTGCATGCAAATAAAGATAGACTATATCCTAGCAATGGACCAGTCTTTTACATTAACTTACATTTTCTCTCTACTTTCAAAGAATGCCAGGTTTGTGTTAGTTTTCTATTGGTGTTATTCTTTGTATTCATCCTATCTCATCACAGTCATGAGTTGTACATTCAGGGAATGGCCTCATCACTTGTTAAGCCAACTCTAGGTTGATTTGAATAAGGAAATGAAATCACATCTCTTTCCTTCCTTGGCCTTCCATTGTGTGTCTATCACTTACTAGGGACAGAATAGGAACATGTCCCCTAATTTAGAAAATTATTTGCACTGAGTTGCTGAGAACAGATAGCAAATAAGAGCCAATCGTGAAGAGAATGAGAGTGCAGTCTCCTAGAACACCCTTGCATAAAATGCACTTTCCCTCTCTACAAAAATGTATATTTACATGTAATAGGTTATGCAACCTTGGATGGTTCTGTTAAACTGTGATTCATTTTGTTTGTGTGTTTGTTTCCCTCTTGGCCACAACAAAATGGTGATAACAATTTGATGGAAACCTTGTTTTACATTTCCATGTACATTTTGTTTGTGAAGGACACATGTCTAGCCCTGATATCACCTGGTATTGTTAAACAAGTCTTCCCAAAGGCTCATGTACCACTAAACCACAATCCTAAATATCGCCTCACAACCCTGCACCAACTACATTACATCTAGTTCAAGTCAAACATTTGCTCTTAGGAAAGCCTGTTACCCGTATCAGCTGGTGGTCCCTGGTATACATCTACCCCATAAGTCAGGAGTGTGGAACATGCTGTGTGTATCCCCTAATACAAATTAACTCCTTTAGCTAGGTCCGGCAAATTGATAATAGCTTATAGCAGTGAACAAACAGAGCAGGGTTCTTATCTAATGGATAGCAGTAAGGCATGGCAGTGTTATGATGAAGCTCACAAGGCCCATTGCCTCTGGATCGAGGGTGCTGTCTCACGACTGGGATTAACACATGTCCCCCACAGCCAAGTTGCATGCAGCTCCCTGTCTCTGGAGCTGCAGGGTTACAAGTGTTATTACTCTCACCTTTTAGAAAGGCTTTAGACAGAGAGATTATTAAATTAACCACAGGCCACTGCTTTTGTATCCATAAGTACGTAAGCCACTCTTGGGGCCATGCTCTCTGTATCTTATGATGCGAAATCTAAAGCCTGTGTTGCACAGAGGAGCCAGTAGGTTTGCACCTGTAGTTGCCTTTTTGTCGAATGCCACCCTGCTCTTTAGATCCAATGTAACTCTCTCCACCCTGAAATGACACAGACTTAATAGTACACAATAGGTAGAATAGTATATTATAGATACAGTTGAAGTCGGACGTTTACATACACCTAAGCCAAATACATTTAAACTATTTTTTTTTTATTATAATTTTTTTTACAATTCCTGACATTTAATCCTAGTAAAAATGCCCTGTCTTAGGTCAGTTAGGATCAGCACTTTATTTTAAGAATGTGAAATGTCAGAATAATAGTTGAGAGAATTGTTTATTTCAGATTTTATTTCTTTCATCACATTCCCAGTGGGTCAGAAGTTGACATACACTCAATCAGTATTTGGTAGCATTGCCTTCAAATTACTTAACTTGGGTCTAACGTTTCAGGTAGCCTTCCACAAGCTTCCCACAATAAATTGGGGTAATTTTGGCCCATTCCTCCTGACAGAGCTGGTGTAACTGAGTCGGGTTTGTAGGCCTCCTTGCTCTCACACTCTTTTTCAGTTCTGCACACACATTTTCTATAGGATTGAAGTTAGGGCTTTGTGATGGCCACTCCAATACCTTGACTTTGTTGTTCTTAAGCCATTTTGCCACAACTTTGGAAGTATGCTTGGGGTCATTGTCCATTTGGAAGACCCATTTGCAACCAAGCTTTAACTTCCTGACTAATGTCTTGAGATGTTGCTTCAACATATCCACATAATATTCCTCCCTCATGATGCCATCTATTTTGTGAAGTGCACCAGTCCCTCCTGCAGCAAAGCACCCCCACAACATGATACTGCCACCCCTGTGCATCACGGTTGGGATGGTGTTCTTTGGCTTGCAAGCCTCCCCCTTTTTCCTCCAAACATAACGAGTGTCATTATGGCCAAACAGTTCTATTTTTGTTTCATCAGACCAGAGGACATTTCTCAAAAAAGTACGATCTTTGTCCCCATGTGCAGCTGCAAACCATAGTCTGGCTTTTTTATGTCTGTTTTGGAGCAGTGGCTTCTTCCTTGCTGAGCGGCCTATCAGGTTATGTCGACATAGGACTTGTTTTACTGTGGATATAGATACTTTCGTACCTGTTTCCTCCAGCATCTTCACAAGGTCCTTTGCTGTTGTTCTGGGATTGATTTGCACTTTTGGCACCAAAGTTCATTCATTTATAGGAGACAGAACGTGTCACTTACTAGGGAAAGACTTCCATGAGACAGAAGGCGTCTCCTTCCTGAGCGGTATGATGGCTGCGTGGTCCCATGGTGTTATACTTACGTACTATTGTTTGTACAGATTAACATGGTACCTTCAGTGGTGGACCAGACTTGTGGAGGTTTACAATTTATTTTCTGAGGTCTGGCTGATTTCTTTTGATTTTCCCATTATGTCAAGCAATCATTTTCTGGAATTTTCCAAGCTGTTGAAAGGCACAGTCAACTTGTGTATGTAAACTTCTGACTCACTGGAATTGTGATACAGTGAATGATAAGTGAAATAATCTGTCTGTAAACAATTGTTGAAAAAATTACTTGTGTCATGCACAAAGTAGATGTCCTAACCGACTTGCCAAAACTATAGTTTGTTAACAAGAAATTTGTGGAGTGGTTGAAAAATGAGTTATAATGACTCCAACCTATGTGTATGTAAACTTCCGACTTCAACTGTAGGCAAACCTTGCAGATCTTACCTTTTTAATTTTGTTATTAGACTTCCATGAACCTCCTGCTGTCAGGAGAGTTTGTTTTATCTAGCTGAGATGGCTATACTTTAACATGAGAGAATGATTGGCAACATCCACTCACAGAAAACTGTACAGTTTGTCACAAGCAAGCATCCCTCTTTTGTTCCAGTACTTCAGCTGTGCTTTTCACATAGTGAATTCGCTAAATCATTGTCAATAAATAAATCTGATCATTTTCAGAGAAGACAGCTGTTTGTGTGTGACAGCTTTGTTGTCTTGACTCGCTGCATCCTGTCATTCTCACAGAGGGAGAAATTAGTTTTATACACCCTGACTGCCTGCCATCCAGGGAGTGGAGACATTTGCACATGAATCAATTGTTAACATCACTGTACTCAGACAACTCTGTGACAGCTCAAATACATTGAGAGATGTTGTTGTGCACTTTTTTCTTTGTACAGTAGCATCCAAAGTTTACGCAGGTATTTTTTTCTGGTGGTGATTCAGAGATGGAATATCAAGGTTATTGCATCACTATGAAAACACAAGTGCAGAAAGCTTCAGAATTATGGGCGTGACAAGAACAGGAAACTAGATAAAACATTTTTCTTTTTTCAAAATATCCCCTCTTTCAACAACTACTTTGAAGTGAGTCACGCGGATTATGATTAAGGCTCTTGTTACTCAAGATAACTGCTTGACATTTGCTAAATCAGTCAGTGTCAGTCTTAGGTACTAAATTTTCCATCAACTTGAAAGCTCTCTCCAACTTTGGCATTTTGCAATGTTCCGTTACTCAAGCAGGATTTGCTATTGTATCAATGAACAAAATATACACTTGGTACTATAGAAAACATAAAGTATGTTTTTATTCCAGAAATAACATACAGTGCTTTCCATCCCTACAATCTGTTTGAAAATTATGATGGCATTGTAGGGGAAAAATACGATTTTCATTGTGGTGAAATGTTAATCTTCCTCCTTTACCCCATTTGTAGCAGTCTTAGTGTAGGCTTCAAGTATACGTCTTGATGTTGGCTACAAGTAGACGTCTTGATGTAGGCTACAAGTAGCAGTCTTGATGTAGGCTACAAGTAGCAGTCTTGGTGTAGGCTACAAGTATAAGTCTTGGTGTAGGCTACAAGTATAAGTATTAGTGTAGGCTACAAGTATAGGTATTAGTGTAGGCTACAAGTATAAGTCTTGATGTAGGCTACAAGTATCAGTCTTGGTGTAGGCTACAAGTATAAGTCTTGGTGTAGGCAACAAGTATACGTCTTAGTGTAGACTACAAGTATAAGTCTTGGTGTAGGCTACAAGTAGAAGTCTTAGTGTAGAATATAAGTAGCAGTCTTAGTGTAGGCTACAAGTAGAAGTCTTTGTGTAGGCTACGAGTAGCAGTCTTAATGTAGGCTACAGTTCCTAAAAGCTTGTCTAAATGCCAACATTAACAACCCAGAACGATTTTCAGCCAAGTTAAGTACAGACTCAGGCTGCTCCTAGACATTTGAAAGCCATTGGCCTCCAAGTCACAACCCATGGGTAATTAAGTATTAGGAAAATGAAGATGTGCTGACCTGCTGTCGGCACAACAAGACACTTACACAACCAGGCAGGCAGTGGCACATTGATCCTCCGTGGTGAGAGGAACCCTCTCCAGTTACAGTTCATCCTGCTGAACATCTCGTAAACGTTGGGCCAGTGTCAGTGCTCTCCGAGTGCTCCCAGTGAAAAGATAATCACAGCGATCAGTGTTATTTTAAAGCTTGACCAGCCACAATAATCTGTTCACATCAACAATCGTGCACTCACTTGTGCCTAATGGCTTTTAAATTCACTGGCCCCCTCCAACTCACAGCCCGCCAGCTCCGAGGCTGATCAATTAAAACGACTTTAACATTTATAGGCCCATCAATAAGCAGTCCCCTTTGGCTCAACAGTTCTTGCCTACGACATAGTACAGGCTGGCTTTGGTTTGCATGTGAGGAGTCAGTTGTTTTCAGTCGATCGGCTTCAATGTCATAAACAAGGCAAATTCACTGCCAGGGATCGATTAGATGGGAGCTAAATGTTGATTTACTTTCAGTCTTCATGTCTCCAGAAAGGGCTGTCCTCTCTTTAGTCTGTTCTCACCTGTACAGCAGGCTATGCAAGCTCATTGAAATTGCTGTAGATTGTTTATGGAATTCCTGTCATATTTTTGGAGTATACCGTGTGTAGTTCTTTACGTAATGGCTTGTCTGTTCTGGCTTAGTTTCCATGTGATGTTTTCTCTGATTAAACTATCTTATTGTACTGCACTACAGATCGTTAAACAGACTGATGCGAATCCTTGAACAGGAATAGTTTTATTAGGGAGAAACCTACTCTACTGTACGAGGGAAGCGGGAGTTGCGTTCACCTCAGTGTGGTATGAGATGAGTTGGAAGTTGATGCTATAAATGGTCTGCTCCCTTAAGGGAGCCTCACTTGACATGTGTTACTAAATCTTACAGAGCTGCCATCTGCCTCCGTGTTAACTGCTGGGAATGCTGACCTCTGCCGGCACTAAGGTCGTCCAAACCTGATCAAATCCTGAGTGGCACACTCACGATCCTCCAGGATGCTAAATGTGAGTTTTATACTTTCTTCATGTTGCTATTTCGATACTACAATTCATTAGATCTGTGTACAACATTCTTGCTGAAGCGTGTAGTGTAGCCTTCACCCCGGATGTGTGTGTATGTGTGTGTCTATGCATGTTTTTGTACTTGTATGTTTGTAGTAGAGTTACACATACAGTAGTAGGCTACAGAAAAGGGCACACATGTTAGTGAACCCAAGGCCCGGGCCATTGTGGGTGCAAACGAAGGTCATTCCAGCTGGACTCCCATTGTAAACTGAGGGCGTTGCTTCTGGCCATTGACAGGATACCCATGACCTCCTGCAACCTTAACATGCTGAACACCACAATTAGCCAAGACAGAGTATAGCTGAGTACAAACACAGGTCTCCTCCATTTACATGTACTGACCACTGTTGTTTACATGTAAACTCAGCAAAAAAAGTTACGTCCCTTTTTCAAGACCCTGTCTTTCTAAGATAATTCCTAAAAATCCAAATAACTCCACAGATCTTCATTGTGAAGGATTTAAACACTGTTTCCCATGCTTGTTCAATGAACCATAAACAATTAATGAACATGCACTTGTGGAACAGTTGTTAATATACTAACAGCTTACAGGCTGTTTAAGGCCAATTAAGGTCACAGTTATGAAAACGTAGGACACTAAAGAGGCCTTTCTACTGACTCTGAAAAACACCAAAAGAAAGATGCCCAGGGTCCAAGATGCCCATCTGTGTGAACGTGCATTTGGCATGCTGCAAGGAAGGATGAGGACTGCAGATGTGGCCAGGGCAATAAATTGCGATGTTCGTACTGTGCGACGCCTAAGACAGTGCTACAGGGACAGCTGATCGTCCTCGCAGTGACAGACCACGTGTAACAACATCTGCACTGGATCGGTACAGCCGAACATCACAGGTACAGGATGACAACAACAACTGCCCGAGTTACACCAGGAACGCACAATCCCTCCATCAATGCTCATACTGTCTGCAATAGGCTGAGAGAGGCTGGACTGAGGGCTTGTAGGCCTGTTGTAAGGCAGGTCCTCACTAGACATCACCGGCAACAACGTTGCCTATGGGCACAAACCCATCATCGCTGGACCAGACAGGACTGACAAAAAGTGCTCTTCACTGACGAGTCGCAGTTTAGTCTCACCAGGGGTGATGGTCGGATTCATGTTTATCGTCGAAGGAATGAGCGTTACACCGAGGCCTGTACTCTGAAGCGGGATCAACTTGGAGGTGGAGGGTCCGTCATGGTCTGAGGCGGTGTGGCACAGCATCATTGGACTGAGCTTGTTGTCATTGCAGGCAATCTCAACGCTGTGCGTTACAGGGAAGACATCCTCCTCCCTCATGTGGTACCCTTCCTGCAGGCTCATCCTGACATGACCCTTCAGCATGACAATGCCACCAGCCATACTGCTCGTTCTGTGCGTGATATCGTGCAAGACAGGAATGTCAGTGGATCGGAGGGTGAGGGCTAGGGCCATTGCCCCTAGAGGTGAAATAAATAAATGTCCAGGAGCTTGCAGGTGCCTTGGTGGAAGAGTGGGGTAACATCTCACAGCAAGAACTGGCAAATCTGGTGCAGTCCATGAGGAGATGCACTGACTGTTACTTCTGATTTTGACCTCCCCTTTGTTCAGGGACACATTATGTCAGGTGTTGAATCTTGTTATGTTCATACAAATATTTACACGTTAAGTTTGCTGAAAATAAATGCAGTTGACATTGAGAGGACTTTTCTTTTTTTTGCTGAGTTTATTTGCTGTATATGTTTTACTCAGTAATGCAATGTACGTGGGTTAAGTTTGACATAGTGATCGGAAACAGACTGTGTAATAGAAGCTGTGGAGATAGTTGGGGGTGGAAACACTTGCCCGGAGCGTGAGGTCATGGCTTTGACATACCAGGACCTCCGTCCTTAGAAGTGACTGACAGGAGGCAGCTTGCTGATGCCTTTCACGTGGGAATCCCAGCTTGCAGCAATTTTAAAACGAAACCGTCTGCAGGGCTTTATGGGAACATTTAATTGTGAGGTTTTTGGGTCCCTGTCTGTTTCTCTTACAGAAAAAAACCCATCCTAAGTTTGTTAGTTCAGATAACATTTTAGTCAGAAGAAAGAGCAGCTGTGTTTTCAGTCCACTCCTCAATGTCGTCCAACATACATTTACGACAAAAAATAACTCAAAGATCATTTGAATACCAATTCACTTTTTTAAAGTATTTCTCCAGAGTTGGTGTTGAACTAGTATTGCTGTCTTAGAACAATGAACTTATGATGACATATAGTGGAAATAAGAAACCTCACAGAGCACCATCCTGTCAGCTGTATAGCAGCGGTAGCATCAGTGATTTTAAAAGAGTCTTTCTGCCATGTACTATTGTGCAATGTAAATTCTTTAAACAGTTGGCAAGCTAATAAAACATACTGTATATTAGCTATGAAGCCATTAATTCTCCATACCTCAAAGACATATTGCTTAATGGACAGTGGGGGGCTGCAGCAGGCTTTACAGAATGTGCTGTATGTTCTTCACTCAGTCCTGTGTGGAAGTTTAGCAGGCTTATTATTACTCAAGGGGGGGGGGTTCTTCACTGTTTTCCTACCGTGTCCCATGGGTGTCTTTTCCAGCTGTAATGAGGCCTCCAGGACCACAGAGCTCTCTTTAAAACGGGGAGCAATGAGTCCATGTTGGCACAGACAACAGGGATTTGCACTCCTCAGTGGAACGGGAAGGTCACTGAGAGGAGTTTTATTTTGGGAATCTGTCTTGTTTCTGAACCGAACAGAACTTAAAGGGACACACTACAAAGCCTCTGTGGCTGTGGTTGTCTATCAAAAATACAATGGCATGAAATAAAGATTTGACAGCTGTGGTGGCTACCCTCACCTTGATGTTAATATTGTGAGTATGGAATATCACATGGGGCAATTTTACTTGAGTATGTGCTAGTTCTTTGTAAAAGGGCATATATGTCTGACATTTTATAGGCATTTTGAAGTTGAGTAATCAGAGCTTTGAGAAAATCTTTCAAACTTGTGTCACTTCAATCAAGCGCCACAGAATAGTTCATTCACATGTCAAAGACTATTATGTCTGTGTCCTGCTTCAGCTTTTCAAGGTCAGCAGTGAGGTTAACTTTCAAAGAGGATAAATTGTAAGTTTGATTAAATGCATAGAATAAAATATACGTGACATGCATATAAAACAGGCTATGTTGAAGATACACTACATGATCAAAAGTTTGTGGACATCTGCTCGTTTGAACACTCATTCCAAAATCATAGGCATTAATATAGAGTTAATGCTATAACAGCCTCCACTCTTCTGGGAATGTTTTACACTAGAACTTGGAACATTGCTGCGAGGACTTGCTTCCATTCAGCCTCAAGAGCATTAGTGAGGCACTGCTTGGCTCACAGTCGGCGTTCCAATTCATCCCAAAGGTGTTCGATGGGGTTGAGGTCAGGGCTCTGTGCAGGCCAGTCAAGTTCTATCCACACCGATCTCGACAAACCATTTCTGTATGGACCTCGCTTTGTACACAGGGGCATTGTCATGCTGAAACAGGAGAGGGCCTTCCCCAAACTATTGCACAGAATCATCTAGAATGTCATTGTATGCTGTGGCGTTAAGATTTCCCTTCACTGGAACTAGCCCAAACCATGAAAAACATCACCAGACCATTAGTCCTCCTCCACCAAACTTTACAGTTGGCACTATGCATTCGGGCAGGTAGCGTTCTCTATGCATCCACCAAACCCAGATTCATCCGTTGGACTGCCAGATGATGAAGCGTGATTCATCACTCCGGAGAACGCATTTCCACTGCTCCAGAGTCCAATGGCGGCGAACTTTACACCATTCTTGCCGATGCTTCGCATTGCACATGGTGATCTTAGGCTTGTGTGTGGCTGCTCGGCCATGGAAACCTATTTCATGAAGCTTCGGATGACCAGTTTTTGTGCTGATGTTGCTTCCATTTCACAATAACAGGACTTACAATTGAATGGGGCAGTTCTAGCAGGGCAGAAATTTGACGAACTGACTTGTTGGTAAGGTGGTATGCTATTATGGTGCCACGTTGAAAGTCACTGAGCTTTTCAGTAAGACCATTCTACTGTCAATGTTTGTCTATGGAGATTGCATGGTGGTGTACTTGATTTTATACACCTGTCCGCAACCGGTGTGGCTGAAATAGCCACTAATTTGAAGGGGTATCCGCATACTTTTGTATATATAGTGACCTCGCTCTCTCTTGTTCGTACTGTATCACCAAGTCCCTTTAATGGACTTGGGAATTAGACATCAACATTTTGAAATTGTACGAAACCGAGAGAGGTCAGCCAATAACTTGCACGAAGGGTAGGAAAAACACTATACACTTTCAACAATTCATGCTGCGTTTAGCCTGAAATGGGTCCTTCACTTGCCCACCATTCACCCCAAACTAGAGGCGCTTCAGTGTAGCACCTGCTAACCCAGGGCTAGGTAAAGAGGACACAGCAGGCCTCATGTCATCCCTCTCCACCCTTAATAGCAGTCCCCATCCCAGTGAGCCTGCCACTCTAACACATTCAGGGATAATTACCCCTGACAAGAGGGCAAGTCATCAGCACAGGCCTGATAAGCATTACAGCCAGATGACAGCGTACAGAAGTGTATTAGCAACAGTGTGACATATCACATTACCACTGTGAATATAATAAAGGAGATCATAAACACTAAGGCAGCTTTAAAGACGAGCCATCGCTTTCCTCTCCCAGCAGGCCATTACATCCCATTTACGAGAGCTGATATGTTGATTCCAACTGTCACCTTGGAATATAGATATTGACAAGATTAAGACACATTTGAACCATTATAATGCCAGATAAGCAATTAACTTATATCATGACTTGAGTAATGGTAAGAATCCTGTTGTCGTAGGTGGTATAGTGATATTATTCAGTGAATTGCTTTGCTGGTATCACAAAACGAACATGGTGCTGCACAAAGTTCAGCATCAATCTCTTGTGAGGAGCAGAAGAATACAATCTACTTTTGGGAGCATTGTCTCATGTTTAGCTGATAAACATGTACATAGTTCTACAGCAACATTGCCACATTTTTAAAGAACGGTTTAATGACATTTTGAAAATGTGTCAGAATGTGTGTACATGTTGGACATTTGGGCAACTAAAAAGCCATTTTCCTGAATTGTTTTAACACTTGTACTAAAGAAAGAGCCATGTGTAACTGGAGCCCTAAGATACTGGGGCAGGTCTTGAACCTGATAACTTGTACATGTTTTATCACTGTTACATTATAAATGATTTCCGCAGACTGGGGCCTTGTGGGATCATATTCTGTCAGCTTCAGTTCCTGGTAACATCATTTAATGATATTAACACATTTGCAGCTCTAGTGTTTCAGCGTTATCTGGGAAATCTTAACCGCCTACATGGTAAATACTTGGTTATGATATTATCAGGAGCAGCCCATTGTTCCCAGGGTGTATCAGATGGCTATTAAATGTGTGGCAGCAGTGCTAGTAACTAAACTCATAAAGGCCTGTGACGCTGTCTAACAGCCTGCCTGCATTTCCTGTTGTAACTGAGAGAGGTCGGCTGGAAAAGCAAGAAAGAACAGCCGTTGTAATGGATGCAGAAGCAACATTTTATGGTTTATTTTTCATGGCTCCATGGTGCTCTGTTAAACCTCTCATTAACCTCCTCTTTAACTTCCTCTGCCACATTTGATACAGTATTTTTGCTTAACTTCAATGGTGCCAGTGCTAATGAGACCAGCAGTAAACTGTGTGTCCGAAATGAACGCATTTTAGGGTTCACACTCTTATACAAGCCTTTTGTAATGTTCAATTAGCTTCAAACTATTTGTATAGATTCTCCTTCCAAATTGAGCGCTTTCATTAGGCTGTACATTTACCTTGCCATTTATTTTTTATTAATGCCATATGCCACATAATGTTCCAAGGGCAGCTGCCAATAAGTTAAGGTACACATGTAATCGGTGTATAACTCCTGTTCTACAAAGTGGCAACAGTATGTGGTTATTTTTAAACCTTGACATGGCCTCAATCATTTAGCTCACTTTTATAGCCATAGGGTGTCCACATTCATCACCATACAGGATGCAGGATCTTAATTTGAGCCAGTTTTCTACAGCAGGAAAATAATCCTGCAGCAACAGGAAATGTTAATTATTATGTGGATTATCATTAATGGACATTTTTGTAGGGGTTGATACATTTTTCGTAAGGGAAAAATAATTCTGAAATTTCTAAGTGAAAATGACAAACTTCAAAAACATTTTGAAACCTCAAATCCACCACAGTTGGTGTGGTGGATTTAAACCACAAATCCACCAAATCCTGCAACAGGGTGATCAAAATAAGATCATACAGCTGTAGGGTTTCTACATTCAGCCAATGACAGGCTCCTCAAACATACCAATGCCCTTATTAGAACCCCATCAGGTTTGACTAGTGGAAAGATATTTTACAGAGGAATAAGGCAATATGAATGAAGTTGAAAGGGGTAAGGTGCAGCAAGAACATAATGAACAGATGTCATCATTATAACTGGCTGAGATTTAGTAGGTATATTTCAACGTTTGTAGCTTTTGTTATCTAAATAAGAAAACTTGTCTTGTAAATCTGATACTAATGAAAATGTACATGGAATAACGAGCTGCCAGATATGATTCGGAGCAACCATCCGGACATGTCCTGCTTCTGTGGTCGCACAAGACATGACACATTTTAATTTGAGCACGGAACTATGCCAAAGCTCATTTCATGCGGCGGACAGGGAGAGGGATTTACCTCCACTAATGGAGTTCAGTGATTGCAGCATGTCAGATAACTAATAACCATAAGGAGTCATGGGAAGTGAGTGACGGGATAGACCTAGAAGGGTGTTAAGGGAGAGTGTGTGTGTGTTGTTTAAGGGGGAGGCCTCCATTGTCACAGTGCTCTGTAACACTCTGGATTTCTAACAAGCACAACAGAGGAGATGGGGAAATGTTCACAAAACCTCCTTAAAATCAGACCTAAGGGGCCATAAGCAGCGTCACTCTAGACAGCTATTTATCGGAGATGACAGTTTGCAAATATCTCAATCTTGGAAAAGGCACTCTGGGTGACACTGAGGAGTGCCGTGAAATTGGAGGAGTCAGCAGGCAGCATTTATTTCATCTAGCTTTCTCCAATGAGGTACAGTCGCCTGACAGCATGAGATTGCTGCCAGATACGTCACAGCAGTCCCAACAGACACTTTAATCCATTCTGCATAGATCAGAACTAAGCAGTCTAATGAAAATCTAAAAACTCAAAAGAGAGAAAAAGAAAGGATAAGATAGAACTGCCATTATTAAGGTAGGATCTGAATCTGAAAGTAGCAAGAGTTTAAATGTCCTGTGGAAATCATTACAGCCTAAATTATCCGTTTTAAACCCCCATCATGTTGCATTGAGTGTACAGAATGTACAGTACAATTGTTAATATTGTCGCTGTCAGATGACGGCTGGCCCTCGCTTCATACTCGTCGCCAAACCCACTGGCTCCATGTCATCTACAAGACCCTGCTAGGTAAAGTCCCCCCTTATCTCAGCTCGCTGGTCACCATAGCATCTCCCACCTGTAGCACACGCTCCAGCAAGTATATCTCTCTAGTCACCCCCAAAACCAATTCTTTCTTTGGCCGTCTCTCTTTCCAGTTCTCTGCTGCCAATGACTGGAACGAACTACAAAAATCTCTGAAACTGGAAACACTTATCTCCCTCACTAGCTTTAAGCACCAACTGTCAGACCAGCTCACAGATTACTGCACCTGTACATAGCCCACCTATAATTTAGCCCTATCAACTACCTCTTTCCCAACTGTATTTAATTTATTTATTTATTTTGCTCCTTTGCACCCCATTATTTTTTTATTTCTACTTTGCACATTCTTCCATTGCAAAACTACCATTCCAGTGTTTTACTTGCTATATTGTATTTACCTTGCCACCAAGGCCTTTTTTGCCTTTACCTCCCTTCTCACCTCATTTGCTCACATTGTATATAGACTTGTTTATACTTTATTATTGACTGTATGTTTGTTTTACTCCATGTGTAACTCTGTGTTGTTGTATCTGTCAAACTGCTTTGCTTTATCTTGGCCAGGTCGCAATTGTAAATGAGAACTTGTTCTCAACTTGCCTACCTGGTTAAATAAAGGTAAAATAAAAATAAATAAAAATGAAAACCTCTCATCTCCAAAACATACGTTTTTCAAACAACCATATTTTACCATTAATGAACATACAATTTTGATTTTGGATACATTTTCTTGGTCCTAGATTCATGAAATGTTCAGAGTACACTGAGGACAGTTACTGCTTTCAATATGTGTAAAATTAAATATGCAAAAATGTAGTTACAAGGTTTTCATCAGACAGTGATAATATGATTTACAGTAGAAGTCAGAAGTTTACATACACTTAGGTTGGAGTCATTAAAACGTTTTCAACCACTCTACAACATTTCTTGTTAACAAACTATAGTTTTGGCAAGTCGGATAGGACATCTACTTTGTGCATGACACAAGTAATTTTTCCAACAATTGTTTACAGACAGATTATTTAACTTATAATTCACTGTATCACAATTCCAGTGGGTCAGAAGTTTACATACAAAGTTGACTATGCCTTTCAACAGCTTGGAAAAGTCCAGAAAATTATGTCATTAGAAGCTTCTGATAGGCTAATTGACATCATTTGAGTCAATTGGAGGTGTACCCGTGGCTGTATTTCAAGGCCTACCTTCAAACTCAGCGCCTCTTTGCTTGAAAATCAAAAGAAATCAGCCAAGACCTCAGAAAAAAACATTGTAGACCTCCACAAGTCTGGTTCATCCTTGGGAGCAATTTCCAAACGCCTGAAGGTACCACGTTTATCTGTACAAACAATAGTACGCAAGTATAAACACCGTGGGACCACGCAGCCATCTTACCGCTCAGGAAGGAGACACGTTCTATCTCCTAGAGATGAACATAATTTGGTGTGAAAAGGACCTTGTGAAGATGCTGGAGAAAACAGGTACAAAAGTATCTATATCCACAGTAAAACAACTACTATATCGACATAACCTGAAAAGGCACTCAGCAAGGAAGAAGCCACTGCTCCAATAACACCATAAAAAAGCCAGGCTATGGTTTGCTGCTGCACATGGGAACAAAGATTGTACTTTTTGGAGAAATGTCCTCTGGTCTGATGAAACAAAAATAGAACTGTTTGGCCATATTGACCATCATTATGGTTGGAGGCAAAAGGGGGAGGCTTGCAAGCCCGAAGAACACCATCCCAACCGTGAAGCACGGGGGTGGCAGCATCATGTTCTGGAGTTGCTTTGCTGCACTAGGGACTGGTGCACTTCACAAAATAGATGGCATCATGAGGGAGGAAAATTGTGGATATATTGAAGCATCATCTCAAGACATCAGTCAGGAAGTTAAAGCTTGGTCGCAAATGGGTCTTCCAAATGGACAATGCCCCCAAGCAAACTTCCAAAGTTGTGGCAAGATGGCTTAAGGACAACAAAGTCAAGGAATTGGAGTGACCATCACAAAGCCCTGACCTCAATCCTATAGAAAATTTGTGGGCAGAACTGAGAACGAGTGTGCGAGCAAGGGGGCCTACAGACCTGACTCAGTTACACCAGCTCTGTCAGGAGGAATGGGCCAAAATTACCCCCATTTATTGTGGGAAGCTTGTGGAAGGCTCCCTGAAACGTTGACCCAAGTTAAACAATTTAAAGGCAATGCTACCAAATACTAATTGAGTGTATGTAAACTTCTGACCCGCTGGGAATGTGATGAAAGAAATAAAAGCTGAAATAAATCATTCTCTCTACTATTATTCAGACATTTCACATTCTTAAAAGGAAGTGGTGATCCTAACTGACCTAAGACAGGGAATTCTTACTAGGATTAAATGTCAGGAATTGTACAATTCTGAGTTTAAATGTATTTGGCTAAGGTGTATGTAAACTTCCGACTTCAACTCTATGTCACTGTCCTAGCCTCCAACATAGCATTATGGCTGCTGTAAGGTATGTGCTCAGCCTCTCCTCCCTAATCCCTCCTCCCCACTATTCCAGGGTGTATATATCAGTCCCAGGGCTTGGATCTAAGCCATGTCAAAGCCAATGGCTTCCATGAGTCTGTAGATTAGAGGAGAAGGGAAACGATGGTGTGCCAGCAGGTATGTGCAGCTGAGGAACACTGCAGTGCAAACATTATTTAACAAATAAGGAAAATATTTTCTAAAGGAAGCTAATAATTCACCGTAAAAATTGAGGGAAAGGTGGGGAGGAGGACGCAAGGTATAAAGCATTCCCTCCCTCCCCAGCCCTCCTCCACCCTCTGCCCTAGATCATTCCCAGCATGTTTTCCGAGTTCCAAACAGGGTGATTTAGTGCCATTGCCTCTGCCTGTGCTCATATGGCTCTTTCAAATATAAACATGGACCAAAAGGTGAACATTAAAATGTAATTATGGTAAGTGCAGGCATATGTAGAATCCCAGACCTATTCTGTAGAATCGACATTTCAGTCAACTTTGAACTCTGACCCCTAAATGAGGTCTGGAGCAAACTGACATCATCATTATCAGCTGCAATTTTTATGATTTCTAAAATACTTTCATTCATAAGAAGCTCGGCTCAGCCCTGCCTCTCACACAAGTCAGGACCCCTTACCTCTCCCTGCAGTATCAAACGGCATAAGAGAATGCCAGTGTGTTTAAGGCCGGCAGCACACATGAGAATGATTATCTAGCTGACATAATGCTATGACCTTTAGCTGTGATCAGAAGTGAAGGGGAGTATGGCCTCAGCAGTCACAGATACCCTCCAATCAGCAGTGACTTCCCTCTCCCAGGCCTCCTGACCTCCCCCAGCATGACACAACACTCTGGCAGTCCGTCCAGTCCTAGTGGTTAAATGGGAAAATCCACTCAAAAACTATATTTTAGTATTGTTTTCATTAATCCATTGTTGATACAGTCCCATTTTTCTTTTGCACGTCAGAAGTCGAGTTTTCAAGAAGCAAATTATCACCAGCCATATCATCAAATGATGCATTTTGGGAAGTCTTGTGTCAATTGAGAACAGTTGATTAAATCAGTCAGTGGTTCAGCTGTTCCAGAGGTAGCTCACTTGATTCAACTTGTCAATTAACACAATAATAAAACCTATGGAATTTTAACAATATAATATGCCTGACTGAAATAAAAAAACCTGTATGGTTCTTCAAAAGGATCTACAAATAACATTTCAGACTGAGAAAGGTTCTTTATAAAAAATATTCTCCTTAAAGTATGGGCGACAGGTGTAACCAAAAGGTGGCTAGATTGAATCCCTGAGTTGACAAGGTAAAAAAAAAATGTCATTCTGCCTCTGAACAAGGCAGTTAACCCACTGTTCCCCGGTAGGCTGTCATTGTAAATAAGAAGTTGTTCTTATTAACTGACTGCCTGGTTAAATAAATACAAATAAAGGTTCTATAAAACTCATAAAAAAGTGTTCTATATAGCCCCCCCCCCCCCAAAAAAAGGGTGGGGGGCTATATAGAACTAAGCTAACTATAGCTTACCCTGGAAGCCAGCTGCACCAATGTGTCAGAGGAAACACTGTTCAACTGAAGTCAGCCTGCAGGTGCATGGCCTGCCACAAGGAGTTGCTAGAGTAAAAAATGCATGGCTATATACAGGGAGTACCAGAACCAAGTTGATGTGCAGGGGTATGAGGTAATTGAGATGGTTAAAGTGTCTAGGCAACAAGATAGACAGTAGCAGCAGCAATGACCTACATGTGTGCATATGTTGAGTGTTGGTGAAGAATGTGTGGGTAGAGTTGAGTGTGTGTGCATAGAGCCAGTGCAGGTGTCACTGGTGCACTGGTGCACTGGTACTGCTTGTTGTGAGATAGCAGGGGGAACAGTCTATGGCTTGGGTGGTTGGAGTCTTAAATTTTTTCTGACACGACCTGGTATAGAGGTCTTGGATTGCAGGGAGATCGGCCCCAGTGGTGTACTGGGCCGTACTCACCACCCTCTGTAGCGCCTTTCGGTTGGGTGCCTTGCAGTTGCTGTACCAAGCGGTGATGCAGCCAGTCAAGATGCAATCAATGGTGCAGCTGTAGAATGTTTTGAGAATCTGAGGGCCCATGACAAATCTCTTCAGCCTTCTGAGGTGGAAGAGGCGCTGTAGTATCCTCTTCACAACTGTCTGGGTATGTGTGAAGAATGTGATTTCCTTTAGTGATGTGGATGCAGAGAAACTTGAAGCTCTCGATCTGCTCCACTGCAGCCCCATCGATGTGGATGGGGGTGTGCTCGTCCCTCTGTTTCCTGTAGTCCACGGTCAGCTCCTTTGTCTTGCTGACGTTAATGGAGAGAAAGGTTGTTGTCCTGGCACCACACTGCCAGGTGATCAGTTCTACCACCGTTGTGATGTCAGAAAACTTGATTATGGTGTTGGAGTCGTGTGTGGCCACGCAGTCGTGGGTGAAGAGTAAAGAATTAAGCACACACCCTTGAGGGGCCCCTGTGTTGATAGTCAGCGTGGCTAATGTGTTGTTGCCTACCCTCACTGCCTGGGGGCAGCCTGTCAGGAAGTCCAGGATCCAGTTGCAGAGGGAGGTGTTCATTCCCTGGGTCCTGAATGTGTTGTTGCCTACCCTCACTGCCTGCGGGCATCCCGTCAGGAAGTCCAGGATCCAGTTGCAGAGGGAGGTGTTCAATCCCTGGGTCCTGAGCTTGGAAGGGACTATATGGTTGAATGCTGAGCTGTAGTCAATGAACAGCATTCTTACATATTGTAAGTATTCCTTTTGTCCGGGTGGGTGAGGCCATCTGTGGATCTTTTGGGGCGGTATGCGATTTGGAGTGGGTCCATGGTGTCTGGAATGATGGTGTTGATGTGAGCCATGACTAGCCTTTCAAAGCATTTCATGGCTATAGAGGTGAGTGCTACGAGGCGATAAGTTCTCTTATTATGAACATTTCTGATCACATTTCTTGCAGTCAAGTTGGCTTCTTCCTCCCTGACACTCAAACCATGGGTGTGTTCAGTTTTCTATGTTTCATGACAGTCTGTACTGAACAACATGTTTCCCCAGCCTTTGAGGTACATTCGCTCCTGTTTGGTGGGTGTGGTGAGGTGTGGCCTGATCAAAATGGGTGTGACCATCTGAAATTGCAAAAACTCGTGCAGCACACCTTGTGGTAATTGTCCTCACAATCACAACGTTTTTCATCTGGCCGTGCAGTACAGTACCGTTTCAGTTTAATTAAAAGTTAATTCTGTCACACTGAACGCAACCCAGTATGTGGCTATAGGTGTAGCTTGGGAGTGAACAGCCTATTCACTTATCAAGAAACCATGGAAAATTGTGGGTTACACTGTCTGAGCTGCCGAAGTCTCCCACCATTAGCTTGGACAAATTGAAAACGCTAGTCATTGGCGACTCCATCACCCACAATATTAGACTTAAAAATAATTATCCAGCGATCATACATTGTTTACCAGGGGGCAGGGCTACCAACGTAAAGGCTGATTTGATCCTGGTGCTGGCTGAGGCTAAAAGTGGCGAATGTAGATGGTATAGGGATATTGTTATCCACGTCGGCACCAGCGATGTTAGGATGAAACAGTCAGAGGTCACCAAGCGTAACATTACTTCAGGGTGTAAATTAGCTAGAAAGATGTGTTGGCATCGAGTAATTGTCTCAGGCCCCGTCCTAATTAGAGGGAGTGATGAGCTCTACAGCATACCCACAAAACTCAATCGCTGGTTGAAAACAGTTTTCTGCCCCTTCCAATATTGAATTTGTAGATAACTGACCCTCTTTCTGGGACTCCCCCACTAACAGGACCAAGCCTGGCCTGCTGTGGAGTGATGGACTCCATCTAAGCTGGAGGGGTGCTGTCATCTTATCATCAACATAGACATCTTATCATCAACATAGAGGGCTCTAACTCCTCTAGCTCCAAAATGAGATAGGGTGCAGGCCAGGCTGTTAGCCAACCTGCCAGCTTAGTGGAGTCTGCCACTAGCACAGTCAATGTAGTCAGCTCAGCTTTCCCCATTGAGACCGTGTCTGTGCTTCGATCTAGGTTGGGCAAACTAAACATAGGGGTGTTCGCCTTTAGCAATCTCACTGGAAAAAAGACCTCCATTCCTGTCATTATTGAAAGAGAGTATTATAACATCTCATATCTCAAAATAGGACAACTTAATGTTAGATCCTTTACTTCCAAGGCAATCATAGTCAATAAACTAATCACTGATTATAACCTTGATGTGATTTGCCTGACTGAAACATGGCCTCTCCTCCTGGTTACACTAGTGATCATATCCCCCGCGCATCCCGCAAAGGCGGAGGTGTTGCTAACATTTGCGGTAGCAAATTTAAATAAAATAAATAAAAATGACTACGTTTCTGTCTTTTTAGCTTCTAGTCATGAAATCTATGTAGCCTACTCACTTTTTTATATCTACTGTTTACAGGCCTCCAGGGACATGTACAGCGTTCCTCACTGAGTTCCATGAATTCCGATCGGACCTTGTAGTCATGGCAGATAATATTCAAATGTTTTGTAACTTCAATATTCACATGGAAAAATCCACAGATCCACTCCAAAAGGCGTTCGGAGCCATCATCGACTCAGCGGGTTTTGGTCAAAATGTCTCCTAACCTTCGCAGCGCTACAGTCATTCCATGGATCTAGTTTTGTCCCATGGAATAAATATTGTGGATCTAAATGTTTTAATACGTTTGCAATCACAACAAATGATCTGCTCAGACCTCAACCAAGGATTATCAAAAGCCACGCTATAAATTCTCAGACAACCCAAAGATTCCTAGATGCTCTTCCAGACTCCCTCCACCTACCCAAAGATGTTGGATTACAAAAATCAGTTAACCAGGATCTAAATTTAGCGTAATACCCTAGATGCAGTCGCACCTCTAAAATAAAAAACATTTGTCACAAGAAATTAGCTCTCTGGTATACAGAAAATACCAGCGCCCTGAAGCAAGCTTCTAGAAAATTGGAACAGAAATGGGGCTCCACCATACTGGAAGTCTTCTAACTAGCTTGGAAAGACAGTACCGGGCAATATCGAAGAGCCCTCATTGTTGCCTACTTTTCCAACCTAATTGAGGAGAATAAAACATATTTTTTGATACTGTCACAAAGCTAACTTAAAAAGCAGCATTCGGGGCCTCCCGGGTGGCGCAGTGGTTAAGGGCACTGTATTGCAGCGGGAGGTCCGTGGGGCGACGCACAATTGGCCTAGCGTCGTCTGGGTTAGGGAGGGCTTGGCTTGTAGGGATATCCTTGTCTCATCGCGCACCAGCGACTCCTGTGGCGGGCCGGGCGCATTGCGCACTAACCAAGGTTGTCAGGTGCACGGTGTTTCCTCTGACACATTGGTGTGGCTGGCTTCCGGGTTGAATGCGCGCTGTGTTAAGAAGCAGTGCGGCTTGGTTGGGTCGTGTATCGCAGGACGCATGACTTTCAACCTTCGTCTCTCCCGAGCCCATATGGGAGTTGAAACGATGAGACAAGATAGTAGCTACTAAACAATTGGATACCAAGAAATTGGAGAGAAAAAGGGGTAAAATTATATATTTTTTTATAAAAAAAACTATGATTAATTCATGAACTTCTTCGACGAAAAGATCATTAGAAATCAAATTATGAACTCCTCTTTCAATCTGCGTATTTCTCCAAAACTCAGTTGTCCTGAGTCTGCACAGAACTGCTAGGAACTAAGATCAACGGAGACACTCACATGTTTTATACTGTATTTCTCAACATATTCACGAAAATAGTCATGGCCTCTAAACCTTCCAGCTGCCTACTGAACCTTATTCCAACTAAACTACTGAAATAACTACTTCCTGTGCTTGGCCCTTCTATGTTGAACATAATAAATGGCTCCCTATCCTCCAGATCTGTACCAAACTCACTAAAAGTGGCAGTAATAAAGCCTCTCCTGAAAAAGCCAAACCTTGACCCGGAAAATGTAAAAAACTATTGTCCAATATCGAATCTCCCATTCCTCTCACAATGTTATTGCTGTTGTGCAGCAACTCATTGCCTTCCTGAAGACAAATAATGTATACGATGTATACGAAACGCTGGTCTCGTTTTAGACCCCATCATAGTACTGAGACTGCACTCGTGAAGGTGGTAAATTACCTTTTAATGACGCCAGACAAAGGCTCCTTTAAAAAAAAAAATATTTCACCTTTATTTAACCGTGTAGGCTAGTTGAGAACAAGTTCTCATTTGCAACTGCTACCTGGCCAAGATAATGCATAGCAATTTGACACAATACAACAACACAGAGTTACACATGGAATAAACAAAACATACATACAGCCAATAATACAGTAGAACAAAAAAAACAAAAAGTATATTTACAGTGAGTGCAAATGAGGTAAGATAAGGGAGTTAAGGCAATAAATAGGCCATGGTGGCGAAGTAATAACAATATAGCAATTATACACTGGAATGGTAGAATGGTGCAGAAGATGAATGTGCAAGTAGAGATACTGGGGTCCAGTATGGGGATGAGGTAGGTAGATAGATGGGCTGTTTACAGATGGGCTGTTTACAGATGGGCTATGTACAGGTGCAGTGATCTGTGAGCTGCTCTGACAGCTTGTGCTTAAAGTAAGTGAGGGAGTTATGAGTCTCCAGCTTCAGAGATTTTTGCAGTTTGTTCCAGTCATTGGCAGCAGAGAACTGTAAGGAAAGACGACCAAAGGAGGAATTGGCTTTGGGGTTGACCAGTGAGATATACCTGCTGGAGCATGTGCTGTGAGTGGGTGCTGCTATGGTGACCAGTGAGCTGAGATAAGGCGGGGCTTTACCTAGCAGAGACTTGTAGATAACCTGTAGCCAGTGGATTTGGCGACAAGTATGAAGCGAGGGCCAACCAACGAAAGCGTACAGGTCACAATAGTGGGTATTGTATGGGGTTTTGGTGACAAAATGGATGGCACTGTGATAGACTGCATCCAGTTTGTTGAGTAGAGTGTTGGAGGCTATTTTATAGATGACATCACCGAAGTCGAGGATCGGTAGGATGGTCAGTGTTACGAGGGTATGTTTGGCAGCATGAGTGAAGGATGCTTTGTTGCGATATAGGAAGCCGATTCTAGATTTTATTTTGGATTGGAGATGCTTAATGTGAGTCTGGAAGGAGAGTTTACAATCTAACCAGACACCTAGGTATTTGTAATAGTGCCGTCCAGAGTAGTGATGCTGGACGGGAGAGCAGGTGCGAGCAGTGATCGGTTGAATAGCATGCATTTAGTTTTACTTGCGTGTAAGAGCAGTTGGAGGCCACGGAAGGAGAGTTGTATGGCATTGAAGCTCGTCTGGAGGTTAGTTAACACAGTGTCCAAAGAAGGGCCAGAAGTATACAGAATGGTGTTGTCTGCGTAGAGGTGCATCTGTCCTTGTGCTCCTCGACCTTAGTGTCGCCTTTGACACCATCGAACACCACATTCTTTTGGAGAGATTGGAAACCCGACTTTGTCTACACGGACAAGTTCTTGCCTCATTAGATCTTATCTGTCGGAAAGATATCAGTTCGCCTCTGTGGATGGTTTGTTCTCTGACAAATCAATTGTACGTTTCAGTGTTCCTCAAGGTTCCATTTTAGGACCACTATTGTTTTCACTATATCTCATGGTGATGTCATTCGGAAATACAATGTAAACTTTCACTGCTATGTGGACGACAAACAGCTGTACATTTTGATGAAACATGGTGAAGCCCCAAAATGTCCTACCCTGGAAGCCTGTGTTTCACACATAAGGAAGTGGATGGCAGCAAATGTTTAACTTTTAAACTCTGACAAAACAAAGATGCTGGTTCTAGATCCCAAGAAACAAAGATATCTGTTTGTTATGAAAATTAATCTTCATGGTGATCAAGAATATTTCAAGGGCAGCTTTTCTACATCTTCGTAACATTGCAAAAATCTAAAACTTTTTGTCCAAAAATGATTCAGAAAAGCTAATCCATGCTTTTGTCACTTCTATATTAGACTACTGCAATGCTCCTACTCTCCAGAACACAGATAAAGCAATAAAAAAACTTCAGTTAGTGTTCAATTTGGAAGTCTTTGTGGTTCCAGACTTCTTCCATTTAAGAATGATGGAGGGCACTGTGTTCTCTGGGAACTTCAATGCTGCAAAAATGTTTTTGTACCCTTCCCCAGATCTGTGCCTCGACACAATCCTGTCTCAGAGCTCTATGGACAAGTCCTTTGACCTCATGGCATTGTTTTTGCTCTGACATGGACTGTCATTTGTGGGACCCTTATATAGACAGGTGTGTGCCTTTCCAATTCATGTCCAATCAAGTTGTAGAAACATCTCAAGGATGATCAATGGAAGCTCAATTTCAAGTCTCATAGCAAAGGTTCTGAATACCTATGTAAATAAGGTATTTCATTTTTGTGTATACATTTGCAAACATTTCTAAAAACCTGTTTTCGCTTTGTCATTATGGGGTATTGTGTGTAGAGTGATGAGAACTTAAAACATTTTTTTTAATAAGGCTGTAATGTAACAAAATGTGGAAAAAGGGAAGTGATCTGAATAATTTCCAAATGCACTGTATGCTGTTTAGAATGTAACTGACACAATAACTCTGCGATGGTTTTCCAGACACAATGAGAGAATGTGAAATGTAAGCCTCACAGTTTATGAGGCACTGGCTGTTTGTGTGCTGATATTTTTTAATTGCTTCAGACAAATTTGTTTTGAGACAAGTGTCAAATTCTGGAACATTAAAGTGCATTTCGGCGGATGGAGCACGTAAAAGGCGTGTCCTCAGGGAGTACTGTGATGCGCTGGTAATGAGTGGAGGTAATGAAAGACTTCACACTGACAGATGTATCCATTTAAAATAGTAATAACAACAGTTAAGATGGCAAAGAGCAAATTACACACAACTTTCATTAAAGCACATGTTTATCCGAGCTCTGCAGGGACCTATCATTTTTATCCAGTTTCCAAGAAAATAAGGGAATGCACAACTATCATTGCCCCTCAAACAAGGTCAAGACGGTGATAGAGCCTTGAAAACATGTGCAACAGGGTTAGGTTCCCCCTGAGGACAGGCTTAATTCACAGTGTTACACTGTATATCCACTATTGTGGATATCAACATGTCATCAGAAAGGTCTTCGCTGAGGCCTGCTCTTCATCATATGATATGGAGGTTAGGATATACAGTAGTCCAAAAGTTGATGCTGTTAGGGGAATGCACTTATTTATGAATGATGATAGCTGTATTTCTTCAGGAAATGCAAGTTATTCTAGGAATAGTGATATCTATAAAATATGCTATATTTAAATTGCATTTCAAATCTATCGCTCTCACATGCTCATTTCTGCTAGCTAACAAACAGGCAAAGAAAGGTAGCTAGCCAATGAATGTGGTTTTGTTTTGATTAGCTAGCTAATGTAAAGTTTTACCAGTCAGTTTAAAACATGTAGAATACATTCCAGCTCCGGCATACGCTCCCTCTCCTGCCTTCTTGTCATTCTTGTAATCTAAAATTGTGCTGTCAAATATGAGTTCCCAGAAAATCTGAAAAATTATTAGGGGATGCAGCCAGGTAAAACAACATCAGAATCATTCAATGAATCTCACCCAGGCGGCCATGTAGGCGTGTTTTGCACCGGCTGAAAGTTGATTACATTTGATTTGGAACCGGGCTGCCCCTGGGTGTGAGCCAGGTGCCCCACTCTGTCCGACAGCGAAGTCTGCTCAAAACAATTGACGTAATTAAGCAAGTGTAGTAATGAGTGGATTTGTGTTTTCACGTGCAAAAGTGATTGCTTCTGATGAAAACGCTTTATCTGCTTTCTTTCCCCGCTGACGTGATGGGCCATAGCCTTGAGTACCCCAGGCCAGATTAATCTAACCCTCTCACTACTTGCTTAAATTGTGCGCCATGCTGTGCGCAATCAATAGAAAATGAGATGCTTGCTAACCTGGTCAGATACGTGACTAAACAAGTCTGTTTTCAACAGATCAACTGTTTTAGACGATTGTATTTTAACCAAGTAAGAGAAATAAACATTCAATCAGTACTGAGTGAATTAACAAAATTATTTTGGAACAAACGCTTCCAGACTGTTCGTTTAAATGGGCTGTCAAAATCAACATTTCTAGAACGGGGTTTGTAGTGTAATGGTTAGAGTTATCACCTGTGGATCTGAAGATTGTGGGTTTGCCTCCCAGAGGTCATGAACCATTATTTTGTTTAAAGTTTTGACAGCTCCCTCAAGACACAAACACACATTTATTTTAATTTACTAGGTGGCTCTTATAAGAGCCTTTAGGTCCGTGGAGTGGCAGGCAAGTGGTGGTGTGTACTACTGCTTGCATCTTGCTAGAATGAAGGAGAGACCAGCTCTCAGACAGGTTGTTGCCCTCATCCATGAGATGCACGCCATCCCTACGGTACTGCCCAGGGACACAATGCGTTATGGCAGTGGGATGTATTGTGGGCATGCTCCTGTCACGGGGAAATACAAGCTAGCCCAAGTGGACCTGACAAACGACTTTTGCCAATTCAAATGCATGCCATACATATGGTACTTCGCACACTATTAATATTTAAACCGTATGTTCTGTTCCAAATCTGTGAGTACTCCCATCTGTTTTCATATTTATACTACCATTTATAAATGTGGGAATGTATGCTCATTTACTGGAGTTGGACAATTGAAGACAGAATTTTTAAGGACATTTGAAGCTAAATGATTTAGAGCACCTGTGCAATGTCAGATTTGTAAATACAGTTGAAGTCGGAAGTTTACATACACCTTAGCCAAATACATTTAAACTCAGTTTTTCACAATTCCTGACATTTAATGCTAGTAAAAAATGCCCTGTCTTAGGTCAGTTAGGATCACCACTTCATTTTAAGAACGTGAAATGTCAGAATAATAGCAGAGGGAATGATTTACTTCAGCTTTTATTTCTTCACATTCCCAGTGGGTCAGAAGTTTACATACACTCAATTAGTATTTGGTAGCATTGCCTTTAAATTGTTTAACTTGAGTCAAATGTTTTGGGTATCCTTCCACAAGCTTCCCACAATAAATTGGGTAATTTTGGCCAATTCCTCCTGACAGAGCTGGTGTAACTGAGTCAGGTTTGTAGGCCTCCTTGCTCGCACACACTTTTTCAGTTCTGCCCACCTTGACTTCGTTGTCCTTAAGCCATTTTGTCACAACTTTGGAAGTTTGCTTGTGGTCATTGCTCATTTGGAAGACCCATTTGCAACCAAGCTTTAACTTCCTGACTGATATCTTGAGATGTTGCTTCAATATTTCCACATAATTTTCCTCCCTCATGATGCCATCTATTTTGTGAAGTGCACCAGTCCCTCCTGCAGCAAAGCACCCCTACAACATGATACTGCCACCCCTGTGCTTCACGGTTGGGATGGTGTTCTTCGGCTTGCAAGCCTCCCCTTTTTCCTCCAAACATAACGATGGTCATTATGGCCAAACAGTTCTATTTTTGTTTCATCAGACCAGAGGACATTTCTGCAAAAAGTACGATCTTTGTCCCCATGTGCAGTTGCAAACCGTAGTCTGGCTTTTTTATGGCAGTTTTGGAGCAGTGGCTTCTCCCTTGCTGAGCATCCTTTCAGGTTATGGCGATATAGGGACTTGTTTTACTGTGGATGTAGATACTTCTGTACCTGTTTCCTCCCGAATCTTCACAAGGTCCTTTGCTGTTGTTCTGGGATTGATTTGCACTTTTCACACCAAAGTTCATTCATCTCTAGGAGCCAGAACGCGTCACCTTCCTGAGCGGTATGACGGCTGCGTGGTACATTGTTGTTTATACTTGCGTACTATTGTTTGATCAGATGAATGTGGTACCTTCGGGCATTTAGAAATTGCTCCCAAGGATGAACCAGACTTGTGGAGGCCTACAATTTCTTTTTTTTAGGTCGCTGATTTCTTTTGATTTTCAAATGATGTCAAGCAAAAAGCCGCTATGTTTGAAGTGAGGCCTTGAAATACATTTACAGGTACACCTACACTTGACTCAAATGATGTCAGTTAGCTTATCAGAAGCATCTAAACCATGACATTGTTTTCTGGAATTTTCCAAGCTGTTTAAAGGCACAGTCAACTTAGTGTATGTACACTTCTGACCCACTGGAATTGTGATACAGTGAATTATAAGTGAAATAATCTGTCTGTAAACAATTGCACAAAGTAGATGTCCTAACTGACTTGCCAAAACTATAGTTTGTGAACAAGAAATTTGTGGAGTGGTTGAAAAACGAGTTTTAATGACTCCAACCTAAGTGTATGTAAACTTCCGACTTCAATTGTATACATTTATTTTTTTTCAGGGGGTGGATCAGCTTTAATATTGAGGATAGATTGTTGCTTCCATCAATGTAATTGTCTGCATCATTTCCATTCCCCATATCTTTTTTGGTAAATATACACACTACTGTTCAAAAGTTTGGGGTCACTTAGAAATGTCCTTGTTTTAGAAAGAAGCTTGCTCGATTGTCTTAGGAGAGGTCATGGGAAAATTTTCCAGTTTACTCCATATTGGCTATGGGTTTCTAGTTTTTCACTTCCCTTTGGAAAATCAGGTGTTAATATTAACTAAATACTAACTACATGATTTCTGTTTCCATTTGTCATTGTTGTTTACTTCTACTTAAGTTGTATTTCTTTGTTATGCTGTATTATAATGTGGTATAGTAAGGTTCCATCTACCATTCCATGTACTATTCAAAAGTTTAAGGTCACTTAGAAATGTCCTTGTTTTTGAAAGAAAAGCACATTTGTTGTCCGTTAAAATAACATCAAATTGATCATAAATACAGTGTAGACATTGTTAATGTTGTAATGTTGTAGGCAGAGTTCCTCTGTCCAGTGTCTGTGTGTTTTTGCCCATCTTTTATTTTTATTGGCCAGTCTGAGATATGGCTTTTTATTTGCAACTCTGCCTAGAAGGCCAGCATCCCGGAGTCGCCTCTTCACTATTGACGTTGAGACTGGTGTTTTGCGGGTACTATTTAATGAGGCTGCCAGTTGAGAACTTGTGAGGTGTCTGTTTCTCAAACTAGACAGTCTAATGTACTTGACCTCTTGCCCGGTTGTGCACCGGGGCCTCCTACTCCTCTTTCTATTCTGGTTAGAGTTTGCCAGTTCGCGCTGTTCTGTGAAGGGAGTAGTACACAGTGTTGTACGAGATATTCAGTTCCTTGGCAATTTCTCGCATGGAATAGCCTTCATTTCTCAGAACAAGAATAGACTGAGGAGTTTCAGAAGAAATTTCTTTGTTTCTAGACATTTTGAGCCTGTAATCGAACCCACAAATGCCGATGCTCCAGATACTCAACTAGTCTAAAGAAGGTCAGTTTTATTGCTTCTTTAAACAGGACAACAGTTTTCAGCTGTGCTAACATAATTGCAAAAGGGTTTTCTAATGATCAATTAACCTTTTAAAATGATAAACTTGGATTAGCTAACACAATGTGCCATTGGAACACATGAGTGATGGTTGCTGATAATGGGCCTCTGTACACCTGTGTAGATATTCCATTAAAAATCATCCGTTTCCAGTTACAATAGTCAATTACAACATTAACAATGTCTACACTGTATTTCTGATCAATTTGATGTTATTTTAATGGACAAAAAATTTGCTTTTCTTTGAAAAACAAGGACTTTTCTAAGTGACCTCAAACTTTTGAATGGTAGTGTACTACAGTAGCGATGTTGGAATTGTACTTCAAACTATGTGTAGGCAGGTTGCTTAGGATTCAAACTTTCTCAAACTGCCTAATTCATACTCTTAGAGGAGGTTCTTCCTCGTGAATTCCCTTTCTTTTTCGGCTTCAGACCAATGCCTATTCTCACTGAAAAAGTTTTGGGTTTTTAATGAAGATATATTTTGCATCATTTGCTGCAAATGTTGTTCACACTGTTTTGTATAATCCATAACTAAATATATAATAACTGCTTCTTGCAATGCCCAACAGTCTACATAATGTTGTAGGCCTACAGTATTTTGCTACTGAAAATGTATGATTGCACAACAACAGTTTTGTTTCACATTAACAGTGGTTCTGGAAGGGATTCTGAATGTACACTTTGCCCAAGGACATCGCATGACTGGCATTGTAGTTTACCATTATACAGCAGTATACAGCAGTATATCTCTTGGTGGTGAAGTGATTTAATTCCACACAAAATATAATTTCAGATGATGATACATGCCATTCAAACAGTGCACATATGTCACTTAAAACAATGCTATACACTGAGTGTACAAAACATTAGGGACGACATAGAATGACCAGGTGAATCCAGGTGAAAGCTATGACCCTTATTGATGTCACCTGTTAAATCCACCAATCCGTGTAGATGAAGGGGAGCAGACAGGTTAAAGAAGGATTTTTAAACCTTGAGACAATTGAGACATGGATTGTGTATGTGTGCCATTCAGAGGTGATTGGGCAAGACAAAAAATGTAAGTGCCTTTGAACAGGGTATGGTAGTAGGTGCCAGGCAAACCGGATTGAGTGTGTTAAGAACTGCAACGCTGCTGGATTTTTCATGCTCAACAGTTTACCTTGTGTATCCAGAATGGTCTACCACCCAAAGGACATCCAGCCAACTTGATACTACTGTGGGAAGCATTGGAGTCAACATGGGCCAGTATCCCTGTGGAACGGTTTCAACATGTTGTAGTCCAAGCCCCGATGAATTGAGGCTGTTCTGAGGGCAAAAAAGGTGTTCCTAATGTTCTGTACACTCAGTGTACATTTACCCGGACGGGTCATGATGCATTACTTCTGCATGCATGGCATAGATGGTCGAGAGGAGAACGTCACGTGGTCATCCATATGGATGATGAGGCCGCTTGGTGACTTGGTAAATTGCATTCAATGGAGCAGGGCAGTGGTTCTCATCGGGCAGATTCTGGTGTATTGGCTTGGACCAACCCTTTCATCCCATGGCCTAGCTGTTGTCTCAGGTACAGACAGTCAGTGAATCATTAAAGGTCAATCGACTCCAATGACAGGCCATAACAGTACTTCATCCTTGTCTGATGGAGAGAGGAGGAGTGCAGGTTAGAAGACATGGCTGGAGTGTACCGCAGGGCTTCTTACCTGTGCATTCATTTGTGGCCTCTAATTGTCCTGGTAACAGAGAGCTGCTCTGAAGACAGCTATAGAACTCTCTGTTTGGTGTTGTTGGGGAGTCACGGTAAATGATGGATGGTGGGTCATTGAGTGAAGATCAACCTTTTCTCGTGTGAGCGAGTGTACAGTGTGTGTGCGTGTTCGTGCGTGTGTGTTTCCACTCAGTGCCGCCTCCTTCTTTATTCCAGGTGGGGTTCTCCCCCTATTTATCCTGATTTAGTGTGGACAGATATTATTTTAAACAATGGTGTGGCCAATGACTCGAATCGGTGGTGTGAAATTTTGGAGGATGTGTGCGTGAACGTGTGCGTGTGTATGTGTTTGTGAACTGTAGCTGTTGGAGTCTCTTTGTGGCACTAAGAAATGCCTCTCTCTCTGTCAGCCTGCATGGAGATGGGCTGTGTGTGCCACAGCACTCCTGCCCACACGCCTAATGGCTGGGATGCGGAAATTAGTTGCTGGCTCTCGCTGTGTGTGGAGGCAGGGGATGTGTTAATTGAAAGTTAGGATCACTTTGTGACCATTACAGGGAAACCTGAGATGTGTTAACGCGGTGGAGTCAGGCAGCACCTGCTGTCACCGGCTAATTGTGTTGGGTTTGGTCATGTCTGTCAGCCAGGGCTCCCATCATGCTCTGCCTCCAGTTACATCTGTATTATTACCAGGGTTGACATTATAGCAGCCACAGGGGGGTTCTGGGTAACCTGCGACCTCACTGCCATGTCTCAGACAGAAATGCTTCCAAAAAATAAGCAAATATTCTTTAATGTCTTTAATTTTGTGGTTAATTCAGTGTTTACATTTTAGTTTAAGAGCCTTACATTTATTTCAGTTTCATGTTGTATTTTGTTTTTATATGTTGTGTTTGTAGGGGATATATTGATTTAAGCAAGAGAGAGAAACGAATGCTATGCATTTTAAATTCAGCTTCACTTACATATGCATGATGCACTCCTGAACCAGGATGCTGTGAGGATGACTGGTGGTGAAGCCATACTGTGCTTATGAGGGCCAGCTAGGGGCAGCTATGTATAATCTGATTTAGAATGGAGCAACCTCCTATTTATTTTTAATTGTCACACTGTAGCATTTAAGAGCTATTGATCCCAGGAAAAGCATTAAATGACAGAATCACTATTACTGTTAATACGCTGCTTGGGGAAGGTACATCAAAGGACATTTTAATGTCACTGACTTTCTAAGGGAATTTGAAGGCGGGGTTTGAACAGGCTAGCCAATGAGTGAAAAGGACACACAATAGACAAACGCAGAAAAGAATGTGAGGGCAATTTGCAGCTAATCAAATTGTATCTGAGCATTGATTTTCAAAGTAGAAGTTTATGCTGCAGGAATTTCAAAAGCTGACACCATTGAAAAGTCAAATGTTGTGTTCCCATGGTTCATCCTTTAAACTGTGAGTGGCTACTGGGAAAGGGTGTATTGCTATTCATAGAGAAAGATACAGTATACAGTTTTACAGTGTATTATATTGAGGGAGAGACCTGTAAAATAATGGATTGAGGAACTTTTTTTTTATGAAGCTCATAGGTTTTGACAACTGTCTCCTGTCAGATATTGTTCAATCAGCACATTCATGTCTTCAAGCTTCGTGTGGTTGCATCAGATATCACACCTTTAATCTAGCCAAGCCCTTTGTTGAACAGTTGACTTGCGTCCTCTCTACTTGCAAAATATGGTCCTTTCAAGTGACACCTCCCCCTTCTTCTGCCACCAACCCCAGATGTTTTGATTAGCAGCGACTCGTATGCTGGTCAGATCCCGGGATTAATGATGGATAATTTGCCTAAGGTTGGCATGGCAAACCGCCTCGCTGCCAGCCTTTGGATGCCATATGGGCAGAAGCAGCTGTTTTCATTACTCTCCCTTGCCCAGATGTGTCAAACAGGATGCCGGCTTCAATCCACAGTCTTGCTGGCACTTGGTGGGGGGTGCTTTCTACTAGCCTGGCAGCTAATTACTTTAATGTAGCCGAGGATGGAGGCCCTGTGTGTTTTTTAAAGGCCTTTTACAAACAGCTGAATGCCAGCTGTCACCTCTGTGCACAATGAGGGAAGACAGATAGATGGTGCCCGAGCTACTGATGAGTGTGGCCATGGGCACAGACACATCCCAGACCAGGGGCAGAACAGAGGCAAACAGGCCTCCTCTCAGGAACAAAGGGAAGGTCATCTCAAACACACGCTGCAGAAAGCCACCGCCACCGCCACAGCATCATACTGACTCCTACAGTCAGACAGTGAACTGATAAACGTCTGCTGCTTTCAGATAACACCTTTTCCATGAAGCTCATGTTGTCAGGTTTGTCCTCCCAACCTCCAGAGATGGTTGTTTATGTTCTGTAGATAGAATCAGTCTCTGATGCTGCAGTAATGTGAGCAGGGGAAGCAGAGTGCCAAGTCACAGCGAAGACCACACACAGGATCAGCTGGCACAGGAGCAGAGAACACAGAGCACAAACAGAATGGAGGATGGTGCCAAAATGTCAGCCATGTCTTTACACAAGTTTCCAGGGACCAGAAACATGTGTTACAATGTTCCCAGTTACTATAGAGTAACTCTTTGTTGTTCAGTGTTACAGAAAGTCCTGAGATTTGTTATAACTGGTCATTTTATGTTGTTATTAGCATATGTAATACAATTCAGAAGATGTAATATTTCCCCAGCAAACATACATTAACACATGTCAAACTGTTTGAATAATACAGATGATAGCTCAACACATTCAATCAATATCATCATTACAGCAACACAGGGCATCAATACGTTTTCATTTTAGTGAGTTCGTTTTTTCTCTCGCTTTGGTACTGTTTCAAATCAAATCAAATTTTATTGGTCACATACATGTGTTTAGCAGATGTTATTGTGGGTATAGCGAAATGCTTGTCTTTCTAGCTCAAACAATGCATTAATATCTAAAAAAGTAACATCTAACAATACACACAAATCTAAGTAAAGGAATGAATTAAGAATATATAAATAGATGGACGAGCAATGTCAGAGCGGCATAGACTAAGATACAGTGTAATAGAATATAATAAAGTACATGCATATGAGATGAGTAATGCAAAATATGTAGACATTGTTAAAGTGACTAGTGTTCCATTATTAAAGTGGCCAGAGATTTCAAGTCTACGTATATGGTAGCAGCAGCCTCTAATGTGCTAGTGATGTATGTGGAGAAATTTCACAACTCTTAGTACAAAACTTTAAGCACATTTTCAATTGACTTAAGTACAACACACAAAATCACACAGTAACTGTTTCACCAAGCCTAATCAATGTTTCATGTAGAAATACCTTTCATATAAAGTAATTGCCTTTCACAATGCAATGCTCACAATACTTTTCACATGATTCTTTTCTCATTATTATTTTGTTTAAATACATTTGACCATCACTTAGTCCAACTGTGCTTAATGGTTAATCACTTAACCTTTTGGTAAACCTATAGATTCTAAACTGTTTTTTTTCTACTATATATGGACTTTGAGAACTACAGGAAGAAAATGTGTGTTTATAAAGTATAAACATCTAAATTACATGTATGATACATGATAACCATACATAATGACTACTCGTTATTAGTAATTGATTTAACATAGTGGTAACCACAATTGGTCACTGTATAAAAGGGTGTGTGTGAACACTTGCAATTTCTTTCAACATGGAGCAGGTTAGACAGCAAGGGAGACGGGCCAGTCAGAGAAGTGGACATGGGCCCCGTCAACGAGGTGGACATCAGAGAGAGGGATGCAGACGGCAGGAAACTGTTGTGTCTAATGAAGTCTGGGCCAGAGGTCTTACCATGGCAGAGGCTGCCAGATTAGTTCACCCCAATCTTAAAAGAGAACATTTTGCCAAGAAAACCAGTAAGTCTGCAAGATATGCTCTATGCTTTACCATTACATTTACAGTAAACTACATATTGTCAGTGGTGGAAAAGGTACCCAATTGTCATACTTGAGTAAAAGTAAAGATACCTCAATAGAAAATTACTCAAGTACAAGTGAAAGTCACCCGGTAAGATACAACTTGAGTAGAAGTCTAAAAGTATTCGGTTTTAAATATACTTGTAATGAGTACGATGGGAGACAGAGTGCTGGATTTCAAGCGCAGGGCAGGGCGCAGCAAGGTTTTTTCTGTAAAGGACCACAGGAGGAGGCAGGTAGCTCCGAAAAGGTAACAGCACAGGCAGGGAAAAGGCTAATAACGTAGTCTGGGAGATCAGGTAAGAGGTTGATGACAGGACATCAGGACATCAGGCAAACGTACAGGCAGGGAATAGGCAAAAAGGCATCGTTAGTGAGGATGGCCGAAAACTATGATGCACAGGAGGACTAACATGGAAATAACAGCACTCCGAATAGAATGTGTATCAAAACAAACAATACCTCACAATGATGGGGTGCGAAGAACTGAACTAAATAGTGTGTGTAAATGACATACAGGTATGTGAACAGGTGATCAGAATTCAGGTGATTGGGATCTGGAGAGTGAGCTGTGTTCAGGGGATCTATGTTTTTGAGAGTGTGAGCTGGGAAGTGAGCTGCGTTCAGGGGATCTATGTGTTTGAGAGTGAGTTGGAAGCAGATGTTACAATACTTAAGTATCAAAGGTAAATGTAATTGATAAAATGTACCTACGTATCAAAGTAAATGTACAAGTACAAATATAAATAATTTCAAATTCCTTATATTAAGCAAACCAAATAGCACAATGTTATTGTCATTTCAATCTACAGATAGCCAGGGACACACTCCAACACTCAGACATCAATTACAATTGAAGTATTAGTGTTTAGTGAGTCCGCCAGATCAGAGGCAGTAGGGGTGACCGGGAATGTTCTCTTGATAAGTGTGTGAATTGGAGCATTTTCTTGTCCTGCTAAGCTTTCAAAAAGTAACAAGTACTCTTTCAGTGTCAGGGAAAAAGTATGTGGTAAGGCCATTGAGTTGAACGATGACACCAATGTTGCATCCAACAGCCTACCAACAATCTCCCTCCTTTTGAAGAGACACCAGGTATCTATAAAACACATTTACTTGGTGCCTTTTTGAGAGAAACAACAATCGGGTGAAATAACTGCGATCCGAGTATGTTCAAGTATAGCACTATGTACTGTATTACTGTTACTATTTGATACACATGCTACTTGACAATATCATATTGGAAATATACTGTTAACATAACTAACCAAAAGATATGTTTAGATGGTGATGGTGCTTGATGCTGCTGTGAACCATCACAAGTATATCTCTGGTCATGAAAAGGGCCTCAACCTGGCCAAACTCGGCACCATGGGCGGAACCTCATCGACCAACGGGCGACCGTCAAATTGCCTCGACAATGTGGGGGAAACATCTCCATGTGTGCAGCTATCTCTGAAGATGGTGTGGTAGGACATAGGCCATTACTTGGATCCTACAACGCTGCACACCTCATTGTGTTTCTCAAGGAACTTGAGCAGGCCTGTCAAGTTGATGGGGTCACCTATGTCATTGTGTGGGACAATGTCAGGTTCCACCATGCAGAGGTAGTTCAGGTATGGTTTCATACCTATCCACGATTTGTGATCCTATACCTTCCCTCATACACTCCTTTCCTCAACTCTATTGAGGATTTTTTTTCATCTTAGTGGTGGAATGTGTACAATCGCAATCCCCATGAGCGTGCCACCCTCCTTCTGGCCATGGATGAGGCATGTGACGACATCAATGCAGACCAATGTCAAGTTTAGATTCGCCTTGCCAAAAGGTTTTTCCCACGGTGCATGAACAATGACATTCACTCTGATGTGGATGAGAATGTATGGCCAAATGCTCAAGACAGGCTTGGATGCAAATTAATGCGTGCTTATACGTTATGTTTTATTTTCATTCAATTAATTTGATTAATGAAATTTCTTACATTTGATCACATACAGTACAGCTATGTTGCAATTATATCTGAATAATAAAATGCTTTCTTTGCATGAATGATTGTAGAGGATGTCTTCATTGATCACACCTTTGATTACACATTGGTTAGATATTATGGAAATTTCTGATTTTCTGTCAATTTTGTTGGGTAATGTAAGTGTATTGCCTAATGTGAAAACGGTGTAATTTACAGTACTGTAGCATATTCCGTTCAGCAGCAGTACTTCTAACGGCGATTTGAAACACATCTTGCATTGTTTGCTATTGGATTAACTGGTAGTTAAAACGACTAAATTGAAAAGATATCATTATGTTGTGTTTTGGTGATTAAACCAAGAGAAGCTAACCCTGTAGACTTAGCTTTTCGAAGTAATCACCTTTACACCCCCCGTAGGCTTAGCTTCTCGAGTGTTCAACTTTATACCCCGTAGGCTTAGCTTCTCGAGTGTTCAACTTTACACCCCATAGGCTTAGCTTCTCGAGTGATCAACTTTACACCCCGTAGGCTTAGCTTCTCGAGTGATCAACTTTACACCCCGTAGGCTTAGCTTCTCGAGTGATCAACTTTACACCCCGTAGACTTAGCTTCTCGAGTGATCAACTTTACACCCCGTAGGCTTAGCTTCTCGAGTGATCAACTTTACACCCCGTAGGCTTAGCTTCTCGAGTGATCAACTTTACACCCCGTAGGCTTAGCTTTTCAAAGTGATGCTTTGACAGATGTAATTGGTGTATGTCTTTACCACATGAGTAATGCCAGTCAATACTAGTGTGACTTCAGGGGCAAAAGACAATGGAAGCTATGCCTTTGTTCTCTGTCTGCAGACAGTACATAACTAATGTACACAGAGCCCTGG
Source organism: Oncorhynchus mykiss (assembly GCF_057628025.1). Classification (NCBI taxonomy): domain Eukaryota; kingdom Metazoa; phylum Chordata; class Actinopteri; order Salmoniformes; family Salmonidae; genus Oncorhynchus; species Oncorhynchus mykiss. The sequence continues at coordinate 71,153,632 of NC_143023.1, read as the reverse complement.
GTAAATGTCATGTTTTCTTGCCTTATGGGACACTCAAGAGAGCTTAAATTCATGCATCTTGACTTGAAGAGTCATTGAAGGTTACACTATTGATATGACACAAAACATGAGTGGATCATGAGTTCAGTCTGTGAAACCCTTTTCTCCAGCTCACCCTAGCTAGCACTCAGTCACTTGGGGGTTTTGTTGATGTGTACAGTATTGATCACAAGCTTGTTTGCTTTTATTAGGGAAAAAGATGGGAATGAAGTGCATTTAGCAAAAACAAAAGATGCTCATTAAGTAAGAGTAAGCATTTGTCCCTCTGTATTTTTTGGCTACATTTTGCTCAATTGAGTTAGCTACTGCACCATAAGGGTAGGGAAGAAGCGAATCCTTAAACGATTATTATTGTACAGACAAATGTTTCTTTATTTCTCTGTTGTGGCACATAATTGGATATCTGTTGTTTTGTTTATCATTGCCTGCCTCATGTAATCTACTGTGTGGTGAGGAACCCCTTCATTGTCCTTCTTTAGTCATGCTCACTCATGGGTGTCTGCGTCTTCTCCCATAGGAACCCATTATTTTCCTTTACATGCAAGAGCTCACTGGATTGTGCATCATACTCACTGAGGGACTTGACACTTGTTTTGTAGAGCTCATGCATTTGTACAGTCTGCTCCTGTCTAGTGCAGGGGTGCTTCTCATTTTGAAAGCCCGACTCAATGTGAAAGCGTTCATATTGAAAGTCACATGTTTGGAGAGAGCATGAAGGGTTATACTGTGGGAGAATGAAGCATAAAGGCAGGGATACCTCATCAAGCATGAGCTTGATTTGTTGAGCTTTTTCCAAATCGCAACAAATTGATGATAAGATTAGAGCTTGTTTGCACCTGTCACCTATTCATTTCGTAATTGTTAGAGTGTGCAATTGCTTGCTTGTAGCTTTTAGCTTTACCTGAAATCAAGTTATAAAACATTGTCTATGTTTGACACAGTACTTCAGTCATTATTCCTATTCATTTCGTTAGTTGGATACTCCAACTGGTCTACCATTAGCTACCAGTAGCTCGCAGCCCACCTATGAGTAGCTCGCCAAACAATTCTGAAGGTACATGCAATTTTCACACGTTCCACCGCAAACTGTCATAAACAAAACAAGTATCAGACCCCACAAGCTCCCACAGTTACAGTTACTATATAATCAATGCAACATTTACATCATCCCGTCCCTGGTTAGCCACTATTGGCTTAAAAAGACAAACCTAACAAAATCTGCCAATTAATATTGCATTTGTCTGTTTGTGGTGCGCACGTTGTCTATCACTCCGTGTGTAGCCAGTTTATGTGATAACCGTCTTGTGTGTTGACAGAAGTACTTTCCCAAAACCTTCTTAATTAAATGTTAACTGAAAAGTAGCCTTACATGGCAGAAGTATATAATGAGTACGTATATCATTTGCCATAAAATGAGCAGCAGCAGTATAGAACCATCGCTAGACCGACACTTTAGATGGCACATTTGTCATGCCCCGTTTACATTGTGATGTAAAGCTAGGCTAGGTTGAAGATACCATTGTAGCTAGCGACTTCCACCTAATAATAGTCATCAATAACAAATGTCCTTACCATCACAATAAATTGAAACTGGAGGAAACAGTCATATAATATAACTAACTTAACAGCTTATTTAACATTACTATTAAAATAGTACTCACTTATAGGAACGGATAAATGTTTACAACTTGCTAGCTGTCCCATAAATCCAACCAGAAAACCACATTGTCATCTTCTTCTGTGGTTTGGTAACTTCCTGTTCTTCAACGGACTCTGGCTGACTGAAGACGACGCAAAGTTAGAAAAATATACAAGAATGCGGCGTCCGTTTCGCAACGGAGCCTTGAACCGCAAGGGGGCGTTGCTTTTCCGCTTTTTTTGTGGACGTTCCCATTAAAATGACATCTGGCCCAATGTAACGGAGTGCTTATGGGTAGTGTGAACGAGGCTTCACTAGATGCACAAATAAAGGGCCAGATGCATAATTAAAGGGGAATTACACAAAAAAATCTAAATGTGTTTGTTTTCTTCCAGACCAAAAGTAGAATGTCTTCTGATGTGATTTAAGCATTGAGTTGTTTCTCTATGAACAATTGTTATTTTAAGAATAAAAACAACATAATTTGGGAAAATATCAAAAATAATTTGGGAGAATTCTTATAAGGCCTCCCTTAGTTGTTTATTAACCTTTATTTTACTAGGTATATTGACAGAAAATAGTGCACTACTTTCTCTTGTACACTAAGGACCTCGGGAAGAGTTACAGGGGAGAGGAGAAGAGAAGAATGTGCCTGTCACACCCTGATCTGTTTCACCTGTCCTCATTATTGTCTCCACCCCCTCCATTTGTCGCTTGTTTTCCCCAGTGTATTTATACCTGTGTTTCCTGTCTCTCTGTGCAAGTTCATCTTGTATGTCCAAGCCTACCAGCGGTTTTTCCCATTTTCCTGCTTTGCCTTTTCTCCTTTTTCTAGTCCACCCGGTTTTGACCCTTGCCTGTTCTGGACTCTGTACCCGCCTGCCTGACCATTCTACCTGACCTCCAGCCTGCCTGCCACTCTGTACCTCCTGGACTCTGATCTGGTTATGACCTTTTGCCTGTCCACGACCATTCTCTTGCCTATTCCCTTTGGATCTATTAAACAACTCCTGTGTCTGCATTTGGGTCTCGCATAGTGTCATGATAGTGCCTATTTAAAAGCTATAATTGATTTTGTAGCTGGCGACATATTTCTTTTTTTTTTAAGTCGCTCTCATGCTAGGAAAGGTTGGAGACCCCTGCCAAGGTGATGACTTTCTCTCAGTAGTTTTATGGCACATTGAGTCTCCCACCTATTTGACTGGGAGTCACATTATCAGTTCTATTTTAGATCTTTTTTTATTTTTACCCCGTTTTCTCGCCACTGCAACTTGACACAATGCCCACTTAACCCGGAAGCCAGCTACACCAATGTGCCATAGGAAACACTGTGCACCTGGCGACCGTGTCAGTGCGCATTGTGCCCAGCCCACCACAGGAGTCACTAGAAAGTAATGGGACAAGGACATCCCTGCCGGCCAAACCCTCCCCTAACCCGGGAGACACTGGGCCAATTGTGTGCTACCCCATGGGTTTCCTGGTCATGGTGTCTTAGACCACTGCACCACTCAGGAGGCCTCCACATATTCAGTTCTAACATAGAACATACTGTTCACAATACAATACATTTTAGTCATTTGTTTTACCCTCTTCATTTAAAGTATCTAAGGTGCTAATCAGAGTTTGAGCTCATTACTGAACTTCACAGTGACTTAACATTTTTTTAGTTTTAGTAATTGTTTTACTTTTTTAAAAGTATTGTTATATGAATTTATTTTCTGTCATTATGGTCTGTTTGATACATTTTTTTCCCACTTAAAGAAACATGGTTTGGTCCTAAGCCACATTCAATTACCAAGTATGTATTATTGTTCTCTCTGGTCTATGGAAATACTATGTCTGAATAGATTTGAAGGGAAAATGAAATTCGGAGTCTGAGTCTCCACGCCCCCACTGAAAAGCAGTCTATCCAATGCTTTGATTTCAGCTATGAAATTATAACTTGAAAAAAAAACAAAGAAGGGAACATATTGTACTCATTCAAATCTAACTTTGTTCCCCCAAACTGGAAGATTGGATTTTCTTTATTAAATTAGCCCTCTTCTTCACACACTCAAGGGGGCCATTGGCTCAAGGCAGTGAGAAAAATGTCTGGGTTTTGGGGTGCAAGGCTGGCATAATGCTGGTTTGTGAAGAGAATGAAATGTTTTGTTCTGGTGGTGCCCTTCTGCAAGAAAGGGTCCATTTGGACTCCCGTTTTTTAACTGGCCGTCCCTGCTTTCTTCTGTGCTCCTCTGTGTTGTGCCAGCTTCAGCCCTGAGCCTCTCACCGAGAGACAGCTTTGATGTGGCCCCGCTGGGCCGCCGCCCCCCCTGTGCCCTGATTGGTGGATGGCTGGCGGGGCGATGTGGGAGTGGATGGGGGATGAAAGCGCACGGGGCAGCGAGGGGGCACCTGCACACAGAGCCTGGCCTGTGTGGCTCCTTCATCTTCAACCGCTTCCCCTGACCGCCGGCTGAACTCCCGTGTCAGCGACCATCACACGGTCGCTGTGACCTCTCCATCTCTGCCTGCCTCGTTCTCTCTATTCACTCGGTCTGTCTCTGTCTCTCTCTCTCTACTCACTCAATCGCTCTGTCTGCATCTCTTATTCCTTCTCCGTCTTTCTCTCCAACTCTCTCTCTTTCCATATAAGTGTATTATGAGAGTGTAGTTGTCAGTTGACAGGTGTAGTATGTGTTGTGTATTCAGCTGAAATATACAAGGTGAAACAATATGTTGCAAGGATATTGATGTCTGTGCCTCTGGAATTTAACTGGTCTTTGTACAAGTGATCCCAGCATGTGCTCTGAACAAAATTAATACATTGCCAATATACAGTTATAAAGCATTTACTTTGTGTTGGATCTTCATCTAATGTCATGTCATACTAATATTCCAGGAACACAGAAATCAGTTTCACTGTAAGGGTGTGGTAATGAAAATTGTAATGACAATTTTAAATATTTTACATATTAATATTAAGACAATATCCATTTAATGTGAAGCAGATGAAAATTTGCCAACATCTGTCAAGTTTCAGCTGTAGGGCTGATTGATTTGCCACTCTTGACCTCTGTGGGAATTTGATTAACCATAAAATGGTGCATTATGTCACCCCTATTAGGACCATTTAGTATTGCCAGAAGGTCAGAGCAAAAAATACCTCTTTTTCACTTTTATTGAGATGTCTCAGCAATAAGGGCACTGTTTCAGTACAGCTGTATGCCAAGAAGGCGCAATCAACTACAATGAACTCCTCTGTGCCATCACATTTCAGACATTTCACTGTGTCCAAAAGAATATGTGATGTGATTTCTTACAAATAAAACAAATAGAAAGAAGAAGAAGAGAAAAGGAATGTTGCCCGGTTGATAAACTCAAATAAATGATTTTAGTTTGAGTAACATGATTATAAATTCATTTTGGTTTATCATGTTTACATAAGCTTGGATTCAGTATTTTGGATGTGAATAAAAAATGATCACATTTTAAGGCCAGAAGAAAAAGTTGTGTCTCTGATTTGACGAGTTTGTGAGTACCTGAGAAACTATTTATTTTTCCCACTTACGGCGTTGCTGTTGAACTAATACTTACGAGGCTTGCGACAATGCATTGTCTATTAGGCTGAGATGATAGTTGTGTATAGATTTACTGCAGTGTGTCTGTATGAGTGGGGTTGTCCAAATAACGTGCTGTATTTTCTGCTAGACCGGGGTCCTGACCTTACTTACCTTATGCTGCCGGTGTGTACCAATGTCCCAGGTCTCAGGGAAGACTATATGATTATGATCCCTCTGCTTTTTAGAGCCGTTTGGAGAACAGAGATCTGAGCTGACCCTGTGTAAATGCAGTTGTTGCAGAGGGGACCTGCTTGTAAATGAGGGTCATGGTTCAGGTGCTAGAGGTCACAGGGGTTGGACCTCTTTGTGCATGAGGGCGCCTCAGTGCCTGCCTCCTCTTCGACCTCCTTTTGCTGAACGTGCATTCGATTGTGTTAGGGCCGATAACGTATGGAGCTCAATGGCAACAGAGTCACCTCTGGGCCCAGCGAGATGTGAAAGGTGACAGGCAGCAGGATCTAAGCCAATAGACCTCAAAGAGCATCTGTCAGATGTCTCAGACAGAAGTGTGTGCTCAGCAGTCACAAAGCACTCTTTAAAAGCGACACAGTGATTGTATAGATGGACAGGTGGTACCTCACTATTGTCTAGCGTTGAGTTTTGTTTAACCTTTTACAACATCCCATGTTTGTTTGTTGTTTACTTTTCCCCCATTAAGCTTGGGAGATCTTTCAAATACTCATTTATTCTGACGCTAAAGTTTCAGCTTATACATTTCCATGTCATTTATCTATTGTTTCCTTCTTATACCTAACTACCTGTCCAGACGTTCGGTGGGAAGAGCTTGAAGGAATTGCCAAAGGACGTGTGAAAGTGCTGCACTTCTGGCCGCGCAAGAGAATTTCAGAGCAAAGCGTCAGGACTCACAGCACTTAGGCCCAGTCCCAAAGGCTGTGACTGGCGCAGTGGGGCCCACATTAGCTCAGCCACAGCTCTCTGAAATGGACTCGCCTGAGCGGAATGAAGCACATAAGGCACCTTGCACACCATGCCAAGGGGTTTATCAGGCACAGATCAATGGGCGCCTGCATTCTCTCAGAGCGCCCGAGCCACAAGGGCAAATACAGTATCTTGGGGGGGTGGCGGAAGTCATACTGTATATAGGCTTAGGGCTGTGTATGTGTGTGTGTGTGTCTCGCCTGCTTTAATCAGGTTGTCCAACAGCAAACACTGTGCTGTCAAGTGAAGCGTTTCAGGCGGCAAAGCCTTTCAGTCAGAACAAAAGGTGGGAGAAGCCGTGGGACTGCATGGCCCAACCCTCTCATTCGCTGAATGCTCCTCAGTTCTCCAGTGGAGCTCAAAAGGCCTTTGCCCTTCCAGCTGTAAAATTGGCTGACAGGGAGCCTCTAAAGCCCCCCACTCATAGATGAGTCCACACAAACTGCAGCATTTACTCAGGCTGATTGAGTCTTTTCATCAGGATGATATTTCACCCAGGTAGCGACTGAAAATTAAACATTACTTCAGGGCCTGTTTTGGCAAAGGTTGTGATGATCATGATTAGATTATAGCGGCATTATAACCAAAGCTATCCATTGTTACATAGTTTATGCTAATCAATTAACAACATATCGAAATGCATATATTAGCTATGTATGATAAGCTTCCAATAAGTCTTATAAATATCTATTTTAGATAATCAGACAAAATTAAATCCTACTAATTGAGGTGATGTATCTACAGGAACAAAGCTGAGTGATACACGTTTCCCTGGAAAACACATTGGGAAAATATTGATTTCCAGAAAAGATGTATCTCTGAAACCATAGGGACGGCCTATTAACAGAATGAAGAAGAAAGAAAAATCAATGGTAATGTCCAAGTAGATTTCCGTCTTCTAGCTAGCTATTATAATAGTGTGGAGCCTGAAAACTCTCTCAGCCTGTCATGATGGTGGCTATGTGAACGCAAACACAGCCATTAGTTTCTCATAATGTTGATATTTGGTAGCATCTTGTTAGCATGTAGTTCCTTGAAGGCCTTTAATTCTGTGATTCAGAACCTGTGTCCGAAAATACACTAAAGTGTATCCTTTGGAAATTGACACTGATAAGAAAGATTACAGCAAAAGGACTGCTGATTAGAATAGGAGGCGGCATCCTCGAGCCATTTGCAAATGTATGAAATTGGCTAACGACAAGGTCGTGGCCGTGGGCACCAGGATATTGAGCAGTACAGAGGAGGAGATCTGCAGTCGGCACAGAGCACCAACAGTCAGGGCCTCGCCATGTTGTTGACATGATTCCTAGGATTCTCCTTTCATCACGGCCGCTGCCACTCTCTGTCAGGAGGAAAGAGAAAGGATTGTAACTTTGGCCCTATTGTTTAACATCTCCCAAAGACGGAGGACACAGAAATTATTCTGAAGAGCAGAAGACACGGTGGAAAACGACCTTTAACTGCACTTCCTTAGCTGAATCTCATCCAATTAGAGCACTGTATATTTTCCCTAATAGCGGCTGATGAGGCAGGGCCTATGAGCAAGCACGCCCGACCGGCGTTGCTATGCAGCGAGATGGCTGCTTAGCACCGGAGGAGCGCTAGGGAATAAGTGAGCAGAGAGCTTTAATTTGATAGGGTTAGAATCCTGCAGGCTCCAGGGTCGGGGGTCATCAGGAGCTCGTCTCACACTGAATATGAAGAAATCACAAGTAAATTGCTTACATCTGCTGCCGGTGGCTGGGAGGGCTATGATTGGTTCCCAGAGGTGTGCACCATCTCACGCGGGCAGCGGAAGGGGGCCTTGGTGCAAAGAAGGCTTGTAATTTGAGTAATTCTGCATTAATAGATGTTAAAAAATCATTGGAGCAGCTGGTTTGAAAAGCAGAGCCTTTATGAAATGCTTGTGGATCACGGGGGTGTTTTTTCCACCTTCTTCTTTAAATGTCTCTGCTATTATCACTACAGCCTCTTGCAAGTGCTCGCTCGCGCTCTCTATCTCTCTCTCTCTTGCGCTCTCTCTCTCTCTCTCTCTTGCGCTCTCTCTCTCTCTCTCTCTCTCTCTCTCTCTCTCTCTCTCTCTCTCTCTCTCTCTCTCTCTCTCTCTCTGATGGAGGAGATGATGTGGTGCATATGCAATATGTCAGACAGGAAAGTAGATAAATAAGGCAAACAAAACCGCCATGTGAAAATGACTATCCATCAACATTGTCCAAGGCCTGGAATGAAGAAAACAGCTTGTAATATTACTGCTCATGAATAATGCTACTGGGGTTTGAAGTTCAAGATGCAGCATATTGCACTCCCCACGTTTGTCTTTTCCACGTATAGAATGTATAGGTAGGTACCCAACCACCTCCTCCGTAATTGCTAAACCATTAAATGTGTTTTTGTTTGTGTTAGTAACTTTGATAGATACAGGCATGCATTTAGTGAGGAGGAGTTACTTTACATTTTTTTATTTGGATTCAATCACAATCAAGATATTTTGTGGCGCTACAAATATTTTTCCTCTAACCAATACAACACTTGTCGGGCGCTCATATTTCTCATCACAGCCTTTACTTTGGGATTGTGTCCAACAGAAAATTAGACAGGCTGTGAATTATCACAAATGCTCTGGCAAATGACACTCCATTGGAAGGTCTTTGTCATCAATTATGTGTCTATTAAGAAACAGTCAATCAGTCAATATGCAAATAGCCAACCCTCCAATGGCTCAGTCATAGACAGGATGCTGTCAATAGCCCATCTGATATGATTTAACTGTGGAGGAACTAGGTGCTCACCTTAGTGACTTCACAATCCCATTCACCATTTGGAAACCATCCTCTACTATTACTGATTTATTGACATTAAGCAAAGATTTTTAATGAGGAAATTGAATGAAAATATATTATTTACATCAGACTCGTAGAGTCTCTCTCCTTATGTGGTCCTTATGACTGACTGATCATCACTTTGTAATATTATGGAGAATGGATATGGGATTGAATTGCTTCTCTCTCTGTTTTTGCCCAGCCTGGTCTCATAGACATAGCAAACTAAAATCAGGGACACTCAAATTAGTATAATATGTTACGTTTGGTTTGGTTACATAAGACAGACGTTTACTTAAATCAAAAACAAAAGGAGGGTGGTTGGTCGGAGTGGATGGGTGGGCGTATAACGTGAACGTCTAGAAACCCAAATGGTGCATTTTAGTATCTCATTACAGACAACTTTAGCATTTTAGCTAATTAGCAACATTGCAACTACTTAGTACTTTTTTCAGCTACTTTGTAACTACTTAGCATGTTAGCTAACCCTTCCGCTAATGCTAATCTTAACCCTTTAACCTAACTCCTAATCCTGACTAGATTCAACCCTAACCTTAATCCTAACCTTAACCCCTAAACTTAACCCCTAACCTAGGTAATGTTAGCCACCTAACTAACATTAGCGTTAGCCACCTAGTCACCGAGCTAACATTAGCCTCAACAATTTGTAATTCGTAACATACGAATTGCAATTTGTAACATATCATACAAATTGTAATTCATAATATACACTACATGACCAAAAGTATGTGGACACCTGCTCGTCGAAGATCTCATTCCAAATTCCTGGGCATTATTATGGACTTGGTACCCCCTTTGCTGCTATAATAGCCTCCACTCTTCTGGGAAGGCTTTCCACTAGATGTTGGAACATTGCTGCGGGGACTTGCTTCCATTTAGCCACAAGAGCATTGGTGAGGTCGGGCACTGATGTTGGGTGATTAGGCCTGGCTCACAGTTGGCGTTCCAATTCATCCCAATGGTGGTCGGTGGGGTTGAGGTCAGGGCTCTGTGCAGGCCAGTCAAGTTCTTCCACATCATGCTGAAACAAGAAAGGGCCTTCCCCAAACTGTTGCCACAAAGTTGGAATCAAATAATAATCTAGAATGTCATTGTCTGCTGTAGATTTCCCTTCACTGGCACTAAGGGAACTAGCCCGAACCCTAAAAAACAGCCCCAGACCATTATTCCTCCTCCTCCAAACTTTACAGTTAGCACTATGCATTTGGACAGGTAGCGTTCTCCTGGCATTCATCAAACCCAGATTCATCCGTCAGACTGCCAGATGGTGAAGCGTGATTCATCACTCCAGAGAACGCATTTCCACTGCTCCAGAGCTCCAGAGTTCAATGGCGGCGAGCCATTGTAAAGGTGGCATCCTATGACTGTGCCACGTTGAACGTCTCTGTGCTTTTCAGTAAGGCCATTCTACTGTCAATGTTTGTCTATGGAGATTGCATGGCTGTGTGCTCTATTATATACACCTGTCAACAACGGGGGTGGCTGAAATAGTCTAATCCACTTATTTGTTTGGGTGTCCACATCCTTTTGTATATATAGTGTATCATACGAAATGGATGATGTACATCCACAAATCAGTACATACCATAGCAAACGTAACATATCATACTAATTTTGGTGTCCCGGATTTTTTTAATTATGTTACGTCTATCCCTGAGTCCAGGTTGTTCTGCCCTACAGCATTTGAAGGAGCAGCAGCAGTACATTTGACTAAATAAAAACGCAAATTGGATGTCTGGCGGACTAATTTGATTTCCGAAAAGCTGAAACCGAGACCCTGTTAGCTACCTCGAATGATGGACACTAATATTATGTTCTCACTTTGTAACTGCAGTTTTAGTGGGTATCCCTTCCCAATCAAAACAACTGCCTCCAAAACATTATTGCATTATGTTACCATTTTGAACCAAATGACTGTGAACTGGCTCCGCTTCATCGGAGAAGTTCATGCACAAACACATTGCAATTACTGCTGCTTGACTCCTGTTTCATAGAGTCCAACTGTCTGTGTGAGGTAACTCACAAACTCTAGATAATGGACTGTGTTTGGAATATCATCTTTGTTGACAGTGACATGGACATGGAGTTAGACATTTTTCTGCCTATTTAAACTAGAATGCAAATGATTTCAACCAAGTCTAATTCTTCTCTCACAGTCAGAAGTCAGAAGTGCTATTTATACACTTCAAGATTATTTGTTGTATTTTTAGAAACCATTATTCTGCTGCGACATCTGTCAACAGAGGATGAAAGAAGAAAAGAAGTCTGGCTGCTTTATAAGAGTGCTGATGGGTCTGCAGCTTTCACATCTTCTCCCTGTCAAGAACAATATATTTGCCTTATTAACCACTGAGCTGGTAGCCTTTATTCAGATTCTGACATAAACCAACTAGATTATCAAATATGGCAACTCAATTTGACCATAGGTCACACTGATAACGTGTCTGTAATACATTATTTCATGACATACAATGCATTTGGTTTTCCTCAGCCAGCGCTTAGGTAGATAAAGTACTGTATGCATTTTCAATATTCCTGTGCTCAGGAGACTCTTTATGTCCAGTATATAGATTAGTGTGCCTCTGCGCGAGCTGAAGGAAGACCTGATAGTCTTCACCGTTCTCCATAATTGCTATGACAGACTCACTTAGGCTGCTCCTCCGTCTAACGGCATTATTGACATGGATATATCTCAGCATCTTTGTGGTAGGGAGAGAGGGCCTTCCAGTCCACCATAATGGCTGGATATGTACAGTGTGGAAAGGAAACCAACCTTTTATAATGATAGGTAGGTAGTATTCCACTGGGACATCTTTTAAGAAGGAAAGGGATTAGATAAATTAGTCACAAAGTCATGTGAACATTTTGACGTTTCTTTGAAAATATTTACTGTATGCAATATTCATGAAACGGTTTGTGAGAAAGCCAGATGATAGTAATCATCAAATAAGAAACCAACTTCAAAATATCCTGTTCAAATGCACAAAAAAAGGAATTTGACCAAAACTTGTTTGCCTCCATCTGTCAAAGACTCTCCCTATTAAGCAGAAGGCACCATTACTCTGATTCCCACTTGATATACATTTTTTATGTCTAAATGTTTCCCATAACCTTGTTGCTTAAGTGATTTGTTAGGGAAAATAAATACATAATAATTAAAAGAGGAGGTTTGTTTGGCTCATGAATCAGCAGTGGGCTCTGATTGCTGTGGCTCCAGCTGAAGCTGAGGCTGAGGTAGCTAGCTAGCTCAATAAGCCTGCTTTCCTCTTCAACATTGGGCCATGGTAATGAGAATATCTGGAGGTCAATGGGGGTTACTCAGTCTTCTTCAACAGGAAATTAGCTTTTGGTGGGCTGTGTTCCCAAGGTAATGAGCAATGTGTGTGTATTTAATCTTAGCTAATATTGTTATAATAACTAAATGAATTATTAAAAACAAGCATAGCTACATTCTGAAGACCACCAATGTGAGGGGGATCCATGGATGCAGCATTACCCTACCAGTTCTATCAGTTCAGTGAAGCTTGGCTGTGAAGTAGAATAATTATGCTCATTTGGAGAGCAGGGTCAGACAATGCCTACGTTGATCAAACGTTACAGTGGATTTTCCACAGGTCTAAAGAATAGGGGCCATGGTCTCTGAGCAACTAGAACAAGACCTCTGTTTTCTGGGATCAAAGGTCATGGTTATGTTTGCAAAGCCCATCTTTACTATTTGTTATTCTATAGGTTTAGAAAATAAATAATCATTACCAGAGTGCAATTTAATTGTAAATCATACCGAATGTGAGGCAGTTATTATTATTTTTTATACTTACATAGCTCAGTTTATTCATCTTTCCTCCCACACACATATAACCAGTCCAGTTCTAATCTGTTTCTTCTTTTTGACCATTGCAAGGTCATCATTTCCTTAGCATCTATTGTCACGTAGTATAGTGAGGACTATGAATCTAAAGTCATAACATGCAAATGTATTCTCCGTATTGTATAACCACGTGCATCTGGCATGATTGGGTAGTGAGGGACAAATTGTCCTCGGCCAAGACGTTCTGCGACTCAGCAAAAGCTAATGCTGATCTTCTTAATAGCACAGCTCTGTTCACATCTCCATGATAAAGGTGAGCATCGAGAGAGAGGAGAAGGTGATTGAATTGCAAAATGAAGAGCCCTCTTTTGCACTGAATAATATTTTCTCCTTTATGCATATGGAGACGAGCTGGACACACTTCATCCAGAAATCACAGATGAACAAATGCATCTGTTTGGTCCAAGATGGTGTAAATACTTTATTCATATGATGCTAATTTCACCCTGTCATTTTGATCACGTCATTCTCTCTGGAATATTGCAATTAAGTTTTGAGAGATAAAACATGCCAACTGCTCTGCATTTCAAGGCTTGATTGGACTATCAGCCAGTCAGTATGGCGCTGTGGTTTTCATCACTGTTAATTGATCCTTTCTTTAATTAATCTGGAAAGGAAAGCCCATATCTCTATCCTGTCTGATGGTCTCCTCTGTCCGTCATAACATAATAAAGGCCCTATCCTACTGTTAGTTACTCTGCCTTAGCCCCTCGCTCTGGCACTCTGCCAAATGTACTATTTATGGAGCACCTAGCTATAGGCAGGTTCTGCTATATGCACTCCAATGTCTGGGTTCATTAACAATACTTTAGCTAGTTACTTTTCATTTGCATGCAGTCACCTTAGTATGCCTTTAATAAGGATGTGTGGGTTAGTGGTATTCCAAGCTTCAGACCTACAAGTCGCTTGAGCACTGGGCATCCCAACTCCTCTCTCTCTCTCTCTCTCTCTCTCTCTCTCTCTCTCGCTCTCTCTCACTCTCTCTCACTCTCGCCATCAGATCCTGCTTCCTCTCTTCTTCCGCACTGCGTTTCTCGGCCCACATACTTAATGTGTTAGAGGCACCAATGAGGTTTTCTTTTACAATCATACTGCTACCTCTATACAATCATACTGCTACTGCTTTTACTCAGATGTGTCTCATGCAATCTGGTGGTGCATAGTCCATCACTAGCACCATAATCATCTCAGATACAATCTTCCTTCAAGAGTAAACTTGTCAGTCTTAAGCCATTTGAGCTTTCCTGGGGCAAAAGGATTAGCCAACATTCAGCTAACTTCAGTATCACTGAATATATTCTTTACATCATTGTCCTCTATTCAGGAGCCATAGTATTTGGAACAGCAGGTGACTGAAACTTGAATATGGTACTATATTATTTCAGATTCATAAGACATGGGCTTACCTGAGGCATTTTTCCAACTGGTTTCTTTGTTCAATGTAATTGTCTCAGTTCAGGATTTTCAGGATTTTCACAGCTCTACTATGATTTTGACAGAGGCACAGTACTTGCTATAATGATTACTCGTAGGAGGTGTCAAATAAGGTCTTAGCCCTTGGGCTTTTTGCAATGAAAGTGTGGTTCTTTTTTTGTGGACGCAGTTAAACTTACAATAGGACCATAAAGCGTTTTCCTCCAACAAACTGTAACGAAATGGATGGGAGGCAGCTGAGAAATGAACATGTAAGTATCTGTTTCTGTCTAATTAAATCCGAGGGCAGTCTCAGACCTGCTACTGCCAAGAGCTGGATCCACAGAGCTGCTGGGTCTGCTGCTACTGCCTTTTGTGGTAGCATACTGCCACCTATAGCTCAAACCCCAATACTCACCATGACCACAAACCTTTGTCTGCCTGTCTACTGTCAGATTACTGAGGAGGCAAGTTAGGTGGTGACAGATACCTGATTTCAGTGTCATCAGTCAGCTGGTAAGATAAAGCATTCTTTTTAAGATCACATATCTCTTTTGATGCTTCTTTATCACTATTTATACAACATACACCTGTAATAACACTAATCATCAGAACAGGGGATAATGCAACCTCACCTCCTTATCTGCTATGATATGAGAGTGAATTGTGTTTTCTTAGTGTAGGCTTTTGGGAAGCCACATTAGTTGTTTGCTCCTCCTGAGAACAAAGGAGAAGAAGAGGCAGCTGGAGGAGCAATTGTTGTCCATCAAGGGCTATTGAGAGTTCAATTATTTATCTTGTGAAGTGTTCCAAGGATGTGGTCAGCTCATCAGGGTCATAATGCACACAGAGAGAGGACATGTGCATGAGGCAAGGGGAGTAGGATGTTGTTGTAGTTAGTGAAAAAAGTCAAAGCGTTTCCACATCCCCGATCCTCCCACGGTTCATGCAGTGGTTGTGAGGAAGTCTTGGACTCGCCACCTACGCTCCTCACATCTCAGCTGGTGAGCTGTAGCAAGACCTTAGTGGTTATCTCTCTGACTTTATTCAGCTGTTTAAGACAGCAGTACAGACAGGCAGACAGTATCACTGTACTAACATAACACAGCATGCTGTACACCCAGTGATTTAGAGGATAGTCAATGTGAAAAGTGTAATCAATGCCATATTGGGTTTATTGTCATTATTAGATCATTTGTTCTTTAGGCCTCTTTGCTTGTATTTGTAGATCAGTGGTACAACACATTTTCCTAGCCAGGATTCTGAAGGTTTATGAAAATGAGCCTTTGTAGCTGCCCTACTTTCAAAATGTTCAAAGCGCATCTGAAAATGAGAGTGAATTGTATAGGAGTATTTATAATTTCTCTGTTTCAGAATCCATCACCAATCTGTTCATAGCAAATTTCACCTTCAAATTTACAGTTAATGTCCATCTATTGTTCTCGGTGAAATGGACTGGGAGATTTAAGAGAAATGACATATTTTACACTGAACTCAATAATCCATGAAGCCGGTTTTGCTTAAGTCATTGTGCAGTACTGTGAGTATGTTAACACCATTAAATCACCTCAAATGTCTTAGTGATTCAATCTTTTTCACAGTGGACGACAAGTGAATTGAATTCCCCCAAAGTGCCTGTCCATTTCCTGTCTGTGTGTGACGAGCAGCGAGGCTGCTGGGAGAAGCTCAGATTCACTTTGTCTTTCAATTTTTTTTTTCACCATTGCAAAATGTGACAGCACATATTTCTAACAAAAATATTTGAAACTTAACTGACCAATTTGTGTCGTTGCAATGCTCAAAATATAATATTTCAACCTTCAATGACTGCAGCACCAAACGTGATTGAAAATCTATTCCAGAATAAACACCATACTTTCATCAACCATTGCACTTTACCATAACTAATTCATTTTAGCCCAGAGCGATGTAATATATTTTCTCTCATCCAGACAAGTAGTATTTATCCTCACCATTTTTAAGAGCAGACAAGATCCATGCAATCCCCAAATGCTGCTCCTCACCCAGCCACCCACCCACCCAGCTGCTGCCCCAGCCTTGGCCCAGCCTGTCAGTGGTACTCTATAGCACGGCTGCGCTTAGTGGCCGTGACTCCTTGACCTGCTTTCCCGCTTTGCTGTGGCGACTCCTGCGTGAATAGCTGCTGGCGCCTCTCTGTGGCCTGTCTCCCAGATCAGGACATAGTCTGAACACATAGAATGGGCTCTAGCACCACGCACTGTGGATAGTCTTTGATTGGGTTATTTTACTATGCGCTTCTTTTTGTCGGCCTGTTTCTGCTCTGCTTGACAATGCCCTCCAGGTCAGGTATGAGAATAACAATAGGCGTCTCCTTCTATGTTCCTCAAAGACTGTATTGTTCCATTAGCATGCTTCATTCTTTCAATGCTAACAGTCGGCATGAATAAGGATTATGCGAGAACGCAGACAGAGATATAGGCCTATACTGTTTAGATTTCTTTTCAGAAAGAAGTGCATCAAATGCATCCCTTTGACCATCGTTTATACAATGGACTAGCAAACGGGGATGGATGTACGGAATGTATGCGTGAGAGTTAAATAGAAATCGGCCTCATAATGATGCGGGGACAAAGCATGCAAGTGTTTGAAAGCCTATGTAAAGGTCCAGTCAGTGACCTCTAAATGCCAAACTAAATATGTCTGTAGCCATAATAACTTTTATAATTTGAATGATGATGATACCATTGCAAGTCTCTTATGCACAAGCACTTATCATCTGTGAGGGAAAGCTATCCACCATCTCAGTACCATATACATGGAGGGAGGCAGGGTAGACTAGGCTCTAGGCTGGGCAGCACTGATTCCCTCTGACAGTCTGGCTCTGCTTGCTACCTGCCTAATCCCTGGCTCTTTAAAATTGTGTTTGGAATAAACTGACTAAAGGGAATAGGGCTTCAGAGTGCTGAAGGAAATGGAGAGCTCTTTAGGTTTGATTGACAGCTCTTGTCAGTAAGTCTTTCTCAGTAAGAGGCACCTGCCTCAGCCCTTGTGGAATCCACGTTCCAAAGCGAGGCGCAAAGGCGTTGTCTTAATTATCCCCAGAAAAAAAGAAACACAATTAACAGTAAAGCGTTTAGGGTAGAGAGATTATTTACTGGGGCCCGTCCAGTGGAGACAGACGCTGGGCGCTCCTGGGAGACGGACATGTCCGTCAGCATAGGATGGCCAACCAATCCAATTAAATCTCAGATCTTTCAGCCGGTCAGAGACAAGCCAACGGTGTTCATCATCCAACAATGACATTCCTTTGGTTTTTCATTTAAATCCAATGTGTTCTCAAGACAAAAGGGTTCTATTCAGTCCAAGACTACATGGTGAGTTGCAAAGCTATGCAAGAACAGCAATAGTTTTCATTGAGAAAGCATCTCTTACAATACACTAAAACACGTACGATTACATTGTGTTTATCCAAGGTTAAGTATGAATACAGTGTTCATGAAGGTTGTCTGCATAAGGTTCAGTATGGCTGTGAGTGGCTGGTAAAGAAAGGATCCTGTAAGAGCCTGTATGTAGCCTGTATATTAGAAGCCTTGGTTCTCAGCCATCTACATGTGAGGTAGGTCACTCAGGGTCATGGACATGGGGATTCTGATTAAGACGTTGATGGACGTAACAAAGGAGATGGGGGCTGTGACAGAGGGAAGATGCCAGTGCTTTTCTACATGAACTTTGCAGAGCAGACCCTCCAGGCAGTGGCATGCCAGAGAAAGAAGGATTGTGGTGAGCCAAAGAACTTTACTTCAGGAGAGGCAGACCAAATGAAAGTCTGGCACACTGGGTCCCCAGGTCAGCTAGCAGGTGGGAATAAGATGGAGGAGAGGGGGGGGAAAGAGGGTGTAAGAGCAGGGACGTCACATCTGGCCTGAATTAGGAAGGTAATACGGCGCGCCCTGAAAAAGTGTTTGAGGATCTCGGAGGCAGATCTCCTTTCCTAAGTAACACCAGGTCAGTGTGTCACGGGGGGCAGATCAGAGTGATCATAGCTGGGTCTTTGAGGAGCAGGTGTCACTTCTACTGCTGTCTCATACTGCTTAACTGTATGGAATGTCGTTAATCTAGCATTATCATAGGATATCTACGCAGGGGATATTTTAGGTTTTACTTTACTTGTAATAGATCTTGTTCAGTATTTCTCATATTGTACATATTTTATCAGATGCGCTATATCACTCTGAAGGCAACAATGGCTGTGGTGAATGTTGAACCATAATTTTACCAGTGCACTGTAGGGGAAAAGCAGAGTCCTGTGTCCCATTTAATCATAGTAAGTGGATTACCTCACCTCACATTACCTCATCCTCTAATTTTAAGATATCACAATATAAAACCCCTTGGCCAGCTGATTTAACATCCCCTGACCGCCCACTGCCAACTATTAACAGGGAGATACATTCAGTGAAAAAAATCCTCTGAGAAGCCAAGAGTAACAACAGCGTCTCCTAATCGTCTCATAATTCCCCCTATGGCTCTATCACATTCAATGTCTCACACGGCTTCTCTCCCCCTGCTACCATAGCAGGGACTGACATTTTGGAGAATTGATTCATCGCTACATTAAGTAATGCAGTAATCAATTACTAAGACAATTTCTCGGGAAAAACAGAAGCATTTTAAAAGAGGCATTAATGTCACTATTGGAGGAATAAAATGGTTTGGTTGCAATGTGAGCTGTATCTGACTGGGAGCGCTCTGAGCCTCTGCTCAGTCGTAACTTACCCGAGCAGCACAGTGAAGTGGAAGGTCTCTTTTTCACGCTACCATTTTCATCCCATTTAATCGAATTCCCCACTATTGTTATCACATCTACAAAACAATTCTGTGGTGAGGTTACCCAGAAAGTGAGCTTGCATCTGCTCTCACGGGGGAGTGGGAAGAGCAGCTGTGGACAAAGAAGACAGTGTGAGGACCACAGAGTAGGAGATGAAAGGTAAAGACACAGCTACAGTATAACACACTTTTACTGGCTACAATGTGGAACTGGAACACACAGCTTTGTTATTCAAGGTTTCGAGAGGATACGGGTCATTATAAATATGGTTCCATTGTTGTTGTACACTCTATTACAGTATATTCCCCTCCACTATAGTAGGATGCTAGTTTTTGTTGTTGCACAACATAGTTCGACCAGGTAGTTATGTGGTGGCTTCAGGGGGACTTTTCTAACAGAATTGAAACACAAATATGCCTTTGTTATCCTGTAAGTCATCTTAAGTGCTTTAATGAGAACGGTATTGTCTCCACAGCTCACTGAGCTACCCTAAACCTAGCCCAAAGACACAGAGATGGAATCTGAGCCAACAGCATTTTAGTTTAAACAGCTTTTTAGGCTTTCCTCGAGTACATTGTGCACCCTTGTGGTTTAACATAAGAATTACTATTATCAAGTAATGGTCTGTGCAATACCATTGGATTAGTTTAGTATGCAATAATGAGTCCATAAAGATGGCTCATTATCGATATACAAATATACAGTATCATAGCAATATTGAATTATGTAGCATTATGCATAATTTCCCCCAATAACCTGTCCTATGAACTTGTAAAATTGTAGGCTAGTGTTTTGCTACACTACAAAATTCCTCAACCACAAACTTCCGGGCCCATCCTTGTGAGTTCACTGAACTTTTGCAGTGTATTATACACCAGTGTACCCATACTCATGGGGTGATGCTGCAGGGCCGGGTGGTTGCAGCTCAGTAATGATTTACAAATAACAATAAACTAAAGAATGAACAAATCAATAAATCAGTAGATCTCTGGATATTTGAGAGCCAACCTTATTTCTTTATTTATCTGGATCTTTTATTGTTATCGTCTCTCCAAGGCAGGAGCAGGAATCCCAAATGATCCGAGGGGTTAGGGGGCGCGGCGCCCCCGAGCCCCTAGCCCCATAGCGGAGGTAACGTATTCAATGGCCTGGGGCGAGTGGTGGAGAGGAGCAGCCCTGCTGCATACTGATGGCAGGGAAAGGAGGCAGTAATTGGAGCTGCAGAGGAGAGGGGAGAGGAGGGCAAGCACTAGGAGATGATGGCTTTGTTTTGCCTCTCTCTGCCTGTCTGTGCCGCTCAAACTCCTCCCCCCACACCTCTCCCTCTCACACTCACTTACTGCAGATAGGGAGGAATAGAAAAGAGATACTTGCTAATTGGTCTCTTGCTGCTTGCTTAAAGATCCATAGGTTTATTTCTAGGGTTTTTATGTCTATTGAAACTAATAAACGACTTATGTACTTGTGTGTATGGTAATTCAAGAATTACATAAACCTATCATATATTGTTGTCGGTTGCATAGCGCACAGTGGCATGTGTTAAAGATGGGTATTATTAATAACATGCAATTGTGTGAATATAACACAATCTTCTACATCTACATGTCCATGCAAAATAACTTAATGGGATGTAGGAACATGAATAGATCATTTTATGCTCTATTTGTAACTCCTGGCTATAACACACCAGCCTGGAGTCTATGGAAGGCAATTTAAAGCTGTCTGGAAGGATGTAAATTGGTAAATATCAGTTTAATCAGAGCACATCTCAGTTAATTAAGAAAATTACACTGACAAACCGTCTGAAGCTGATATAAGAACGCAAGCCAGCATGGCAATCAGAACCATCCCTTATGGTTCAGCCACACAGCTCCCTCATGTGGGTAAGAAACCGTGCTCACACAGTATGCTGCAACACTGTACAGTAGCTTAACATCACTATCTAAGAAATGGTACAGGAGGTAGCATGATTTTACATCTAGGCATGATTTTACATCTATATAGTAAGGCTGTTTGTGTCTTATGCCCTGAAGAATTGTATTCTTAAAACATTCACATCATCATGACATTCTGATCTGTTGACACAGATTAGTGATGTGAAATGCTTGACTAAAGGCCAGAGTCCTGGTGGCGGCGTGTTAGAGTCATTGCTCCCCACCAGCCCAGACTGCAGTGAACAGGTTGAAGCCAGAGCCTAGAGCCTGCGGGTCAGTGGAAGGACGTGAGCAAGTGGAGCTTTCATTTCCTGTCAAAGAGGAGCAGCGAGGAGCTTTCAGAGGGATCAGTCGCAGCCTAATTGGGCCCCGGTGGGTGACACGGCAGCGTCGTAAATAAAGCAAACACAGTTTTAGTGTCTCTGCCACTGGACTCTTTAAACCTTCATCACAGAGCAAGCACTTCCAATGAAAGACCACATCTAATTACTTTGCTAGAGGTTAGTTTTTTAATTGATCCTTTTTTCCATATGCATTTATGTTTTTAATCAGAAATTAGAGCATACATTTCCTCAGTGCTGGAGGACCTGGTAGGGGACCATAATTAGCAGGCTGGTGCCTGACACTATCTGCTGCTGTTTAATACGCTGGTCTGGTGTTACTCTGACAGTACTACTGCATGGTGTTACTCTGACAGTACTACTGCATGGTGTCACTCTGACAGTACTACTGCATGGTGTCACTCTGACAGTACTGCTGCATGGTGTTACTCTGACAGTACTACTGCATGGTGTCACTCTGACAGTACTACTGCATGGTGTCACTCTGACAGTACTGCTGCATGGTGTCACTCTGACAGTACTGCTGCATGGTGTCACACTGACAGTACTGCTGCATGGTGTCACTCTGACAGTACTACTGCATGGTGTCACTCTGACAGTACTGCTGCATGGTGTCACTAAGATAGTACTGCTGCATGGTGTCACTCTGACAGTACTGCTGCATGGTGTCACACTGACAGTACTGCTGCATGGTGTCACTCTGACAGTACTACTGCATGGTGTCAATCTGACAGTACTGCTGCATGGTGTCACTCTGACAGTACTGCTGCATGGTGTTACTCTGACAGTACGGCTGCATGGTGTCACTCTGACAGTACTGCTGCATGGTGTCACACTGACAGTACTGCTGCATGGTGTCACTCTGACAGTACTACTGCATGGTGTCACTCTGACAGTACTGCTGCATGGTGTCACACTGACAGTACTGCTGCATGGTGTCACTCTGACAGTACTACTGCATGGTGTCACTCTGACAGTACTGCTGCATGGTGTTACTCTGACAGTACGACTGCATGGTGTCACTCTGACAGTACTGCTGCATGGTGTCACACTGACAGTACTGCTGCATGGTGTCACTCTGACAGTACTACTGCATGGTGTCACTCTGACAGTACTGCTGCATGGTGTCACTAAGATAGTACTGCTGCATGGTGTCACTCTGACAGTACTGCTGCATGGTGTCACACTGACAGTACTGCTGCATGGTGTCACTCTGACAGTACTACTGCATGGTGTCAATCTGACAGTACTGCTGCATGGTGTCACTAAGATAGTACTGCTGCATGGTGTCACTCTGACAGTACTACTGCATGGTGTCACTCTGACAGTACTGCTGCATGGTGTCACTAAGATAGTACTGCTGCATGGTGTCACTCTGACAGTACGACTGCATGGTGTCACTCTGACAGCACTGCTGCATGGTGTCACACTGACAGTACTGCTGCATGGTGTCACTCTGACAGTACTACTGCATGGTGTCACTCTGACAGTACTGCTGCATGGTGTCACTAAGATAGTACTGCTGCATGGTGTCACTCTGACAGTACTACTGCATGGTGTCAATCTGACAGTACTGCTGCATGGTGTCACTAAGATAGTACTGCTGCATGGTGTCACTCTGACAGTACTACTGCATGGTGTCAATCTGACAGTATTACTGCATGGTGTCACTCTGACAGTACCACTGCATGGTGTCAATCTGACAGTATTACTGCATGGTGTCACTCTGACAGTACTGCTGCATGGTGTCACTCTGACAGTACTGCTGCATGGTGTCACTCTGACAGTACTGCTGCATGGTGTCACTCTGACAGTACTACTGCATGGTGTCAATCTGACAGTATTACTGCATGGTGTCACTCTGACAGTACTGCTGCATGGTGTCACTCTGACAGTACGACTGCATGGTGTCAATCTGACAGTACGACTGCATGGTGTCAATCTGACAGTACTACTGCATGGTGTCAATCTGACAGTATTACTGCATGGTGTCACTCTGACAGTACCACTGCATGGTGTCACTAAGATAGTACTGCTGCATGGTGTCACTCTGACAGTACTGCTGCATGGTGTCACTCTGACAGTACGACTGCATGGTGTCAATCTGACAGTACTACTGCATGGTGTCAATCTGACAGTATTACTGCATGGTGTCACTCTGACAGTACTACTGCATGGTGTCACTCTGACAGTACTGCTGTATGGTGTCACTCTGACAGTACTACTGCATGGTGTCACTCTGACAGTACTGCTGCATGGTGTCACTCTGACAGTACTACTGCATGGTGTCACTCTGACAGTACTGCTGCATGGTGTCACTCTGACAGTACGACTGCATGGTGTCACTCTGACAGTACTGCTGCATGGTGTCACTCTGAAAGTACTACTGCATGGTGTCACTCTGACAGTACTGCTGCATGGTGTCACTCTGACAGTACTGCTGCATGGTGTCACTCTGACAGTACGACTGCATGGTGTCACTCTGACAGTACTGCTGCATGGTGTCACTCTGACAGTACTACTTACTACATGGTCTCACTCTGACAGTACTACTGCATGGTGTCACACTGACAGTACTGCTGCATGCTGTCACTCTGACAGTACTACTGCATGGTGTCACTCTGACAGTACTGCTGCATGGTGTCACTCTGACAGTACTGCTGCATGGTGTCTCTCTGACAGTACTACTACATGGTGGCACTCTGACAGTACTACTGCATGGTGTCACTCTGACAGTACTGCTGCATGGTGTCACTCTGACAGTACTGCTGCATGGTGTCACTCTGACAGAACTACTGCATGGTGTCACTCTGACAGTACTGCTGCATGGTGTCACTAAGATAGTACTGCTGCATGGTGTCACTCTGACAGTACTACTGCATGGTGTCACTCTGACAGTACTACTGCATGGTTTCACTCGGACAGTACTACTGCATGGTGTCACTCTGACAGTACTACTGCATGGTGTCACTCTGACAGTACTGCTGCATGGTGTCACTCTGACAGTACTACTACATGGTGGCACTCTGACAGTACTACTGCATGGTGTCACTCTGACAGTACTACTGCATGGTGTCACTCTGACAGTACTGCTGCATGGTGTCACTCTGACAGTACTACTGCATGGTGTCACTCTGACAGTACTGCTGCATGGTGTCACTCTGACAGTACTACTACATGGTGTCACTCTGACAATACTACTGCATGGTGTCACTCTGACAGTACTGCTGCATGGTGTCACTCTGACAGTACTGCTGCATGGTGTCACTCTGACAGTACTACTGCATGGTGTCACTCTGACATTACTGCTGCATGGTGTCACTCTGACAGTACTGCTGCATGGTGTCACTCTGACAGTACTACTGCATGGTGTCACTCTGACAGTACTGCTGCATGGTGTCACTCTGACAGTACTGCTCCATGGTGTCACTCTGACAGTACTGCTGCATGGTGTCACTCTGACAGTACTGCTGCATGGTGTCACTCTGACAGTACTGCTGCATGGTGTCACTCTGACAGTACTACTGCATGGTGTCACTCTGACAGTACTGCTGCATGGTGTCACTCTGACAGTACTGCTGCATGGTGTCACTCTGACAGTACTGCTGCATGGTGTCACTCTGACAGAACTACTGCATGGTGTCACTCTGACAGTACTGCTGCATGGTGTCACTAAGATAGTACTGCTGCATGGTATCACTCTGACAGTACTACTGCATGGTGTCACTCTGACAGTACTACTGCATGGTGTCACTCTGACAGTACTGCTGCATGGTGTCACTCTGACAGTACTGCTGCATGGTGTCACTCTGACAGTACTACTGCATGGTGTCACTCTGACAGTACTGCTGCATGGTGTCACTCTGACAGTATTGCTGCATGGTGTCACTCTGACAGTACTGCTGCATGGTGTCACTCTGACAGAACTACTGCATGGTGTCACTCTGACAGTACTGCTGCATGGTGTCACTCTGACAGTACTGCTGCATGGTGTCACTCTGACAGTACTGCTGCATGGTGTCACTCTGACAGTACTGCTGCATGGTGTTACTCTGACAGTACTGCTGCATGGTGTCACTCTGACAGTACTGCTGCATGGTGTCACTCTGACAGTACTGCTGCATGGTGTTACTCTGACAGTACTACTGCATGGTGTCACTCTGACAGTACTGCTGCATGGTGTCACTCTGACAGTACTACTGCATGGTGTCACTCTGACAGTACTGCTGCATGGTGTCACTAAGATAGTACTGCTGCATGGTGTCACTCTGACAGTACTACTGCATGGTGTCACTCTGACAGTACTACTGCATGGTGTCACTCTGACAGTACTACTGCATGGTGTCACTCTGACAGTACTGCTGCATGGTGTCTCTCTGACAGTACTACTACATGGTGGCACTCTGACAGTACTACTGCATGGTGTCACTCTGACAGTACTGCTGCATGGTGTCACTCTGACAGTACTGCTGCATGGTGTCACTCTGACAGTACTGCTGCATGGTGTCACTCTGACAGAACTACTGCATGGTGTCACTCTGACAGTACTGCTGCATGGTGTCACTAAGATAGTACTGCTGCATGGTGTCACTCTGACAGTACTGCTGCATGGTGTCACTCTGACAGTACGACTGCATGGTGTCAATCTGACAGTACGACTGCATGGTGTCAATCTGACAGTACTACTGCATGGTGTCAATCTGACAGTATTACTGCATGGTGTCACTCTGACAGTACCACTGCATGGTGTCACTAAGATAGTACTGCTGCATGGTGTCACTCTGACAGTACTGCTGCATGGTGTCACTCTGACAGTACGACTGCATGGTGTCAATCTGACAGTACTACTGCATGGTGTCAATCTGACAGTATTACTGCATGGTGTCACTCTGACAGTACTACTGCATGGTGTCACTCTGACAGTACTGCTGTATGGTGTCACTCTGACAGTACTACTGCATGGTGTCACTCTGACAGTACTGCTGCATGGTGTCACTCTGACAGTACTACTGCATGGTGTCACTCTGACAGTACTGCTGCATGGTGTCACTCTGACAGTACTGCTGCATGGTGTCACTCTGACAGTACGACTGCATGGTGTCACTCTGACAGTACTGCTGCATGGTGTCACTCTGACAGTACTACTACATGGTCTCACTCTGACAGTACTACTGCATGGTGTCACACTGACAGTACTGCTGCATGCTGTCACTCTGACAGTACTACTGCATGGTGTCACTCTGACAGTACTGCTGCATGGTGTCACTCTGACAGTACTGCTGCATGGTGTCTCTCTGACAGTACTACTACATGGTGGCACTCTGACAGTACTACTGCATGGTGTCACTCTGACAGTACTGCTGCATGGTGTCACTCTGACAGTACTGCTGCATGGTGTCACTCTGACAGTACTGCTGCATGGTGTCACTCTGACAGAACTACTGCATGGTGTCACTCTGGCAGTACTGCTGCATGGTGTCACTAAGATAGTACTGCTGCATGGTGTCACTCTGACAGTACTACTGCATGGTGTCACTCTGACAGTACTACTGCATGGTTTCACTCTGACAGTACTACTGCATGGTGTCACTCTGACAGTACTACTGCATGGTGTCACTCTGACAGTACTGCTGCATGGTGTCACTCTGACAGTACTACTACATGGTGTCACTCTGACAGTACTACTACATGGTGTCACTAAGATAGTACTGCTGCATGGTGTCACTCTGACAGTACTGCTGCATGGTGTCACTCTGACAGTACTACTGCATGGTGTCAATCTGACAGTACTACTGCATGGTGTCACTCTGACAGTACTACTGCATGGTGTCACTCTGACAGTACTACTGCATGGTGTCAATCTGACAGTACTACTGCATGGTGTCACTCTGACAGTACTACTGCATGGTGTCACTCTGACAGTACTACTGCATGGTGTCACTCTGACAGTACTGCTGCATGGTGTCACTCTGACAGTACTACTGCATGGTGTCACTCTGACAGTACTGCTGCATGGTGTCACTCTGACAGTACTACTACATGGTGTCACTCTGACAGTACTACTGCATGGTGTCACTCTGACATTACTACTGCATGGTGTCACTCTGACAGTACTGCTGCATGGTGTCACTCTGACAGTACTACTACATGGTGTCACTCTGACAGTACTACTACATGGTGTCACTAAGATAGTACTGCTGCATGGTGTCACTCTGACAGTACTGCTGCATGGTGTCACTCTGACAGTACTACTGCATGGTGTCAATCTGACAGTACTACTGCATGGTGTCACTCTGACAGTACTACTGCATGGTGTCACTCTGACAGTACTACTGCATGGTGTCACTCTGACAGTACTGCTGCATGGTGTCACTCTGACAGTACTACTGCATGGTGTCACTCTGACAGTACTGCTGCATGGTGTCACTCTGACAGTACTACTACATGGTGTCACTCTGACAGTACTACTGCATGGTGTCACTCTGACAGTACTGCTGCATGGTGTCACTCTGACAGTACTGCTGCATGGTGTCACTCTGACAGTACTACTGCATGGTGTCACTCTGACAGTACTGCTGCATGGTGTCACTCTGACAGTACTGCTGCATGGTGTCACTCTGACAGTACTACTGCATGGTGTCACTCTGACAGTACTGCTGCATGGTGTCACTCTGACAGTACTACTGCATGGTGTCACTCTGACAGTACTACTGCATGGTGTCACTCTGACATTACTGCTGCATGGTGTCACTCTGACAGTACTGCTGCATGGTGTCACTCTGACAGTACTACTGCATGGTGTCACTCTGACAGTACTACTGCATTGTGTCACTCTGACAGTACTACTGCATGGTGTCACTCTGACAGTACTACTGCATGGTGTCACTCTGACAGTACTGCTGCATGGTGTCACTCTGACAGTACTGCTGCATGGTGTCACTCTGAAAGTACTACTACATGGTGTCACTCTGACAGTACTACTACATGGTGTCACTCTGACAGTACTGCTGCATGGTGTCACTGACAGTACTGCTACATGGTGTCACTCTGACAGTACTGTTGCATGGTGTCACTCTGACAGTACTACTGCATGGTGTCACTCTGACAGTACTACTGCATGGTGTCACTCTGACAGTACTGCTGCATTGTGTGACTCTGACAATACTACTACATGGTGTCACTCTGACAGTACTACTGCATGGTGTCACTCTGACAGTACTACTGCATGGTGTCACTCTGACAGTACTGCTGCATGGTGTCACTCTGACAGTACTGCTGCATGGTGTCACTCTAAAAGTACTACTACATGGTGTCACTGACAGTACTACTACATGGTGTCACTCTGACAGTACTGCTGCTTGGTGTCACTGACAGTACTGCTACATGGTGTCACTCTGACAGTACTGTTGCATGGTGTCACTCTGACAGTACTACTGCATGGTGTCACTCTGACAGTACTACTGCATGGTGTCACTCTGACAGTACTGCTGCATTGTGTGACTCTGACAATACTACTGCATGGTGTCACTCTGACAGTACTACTGCATGGTGTCACTCTGACAGTACTGCTGCATGGTGTCACTCTGACAGTACTGCTGCATGGTGTCACTCTGAAAGTACTACTACATGGTGTCACTCTGACAGTACTACTACATGGTGTCACTCTGACAGTACTGCTGCATGGTGTCACTGACAGTACTGCTACATGGTGTCACTCTGACAGTACTGTTGCATGGTGTCACTCTGACAGTACTACTGCATGGTGTCACTCTGACAGTACTACTGCATGGTGTCACTCTGACAGTACTGCTGCATTGTGTGACTCTGACAATACTACTACATGGTGTCACTCTGACAGTACTACTGCATGGTGTCACTCTGACAGTACTACTGCATGGTGTCACTCTGACAGTACTGCTGCATGGTGTCACTCTGACAGTACTGCTGCATGGTGTCACTCTAAAAGTACTACTACATGGTGTCACTGACAGTACTACTACATGGTGTCACTCTGACAGTACTGCTGCTTGGTGTCACTGACAGTACTGCTACATGGTGTCACTCTGACAGTACTGTTGCATGGTGTCACTCTGACAGTACTACTGCATGGTGTCACTCTGACAGTACTACTGCATGGTGTCACTCTGACAGTACTGCTGCATTGTGTGACTCTGACAATACTACTACATGGTGTCACTCTGACAGTACTACTACATGGTGTCACTCTGACAGTACTACAACATGGTGTCACTCTAACAGTACTACTACATGGTGTCACTTTGACAGTACTACTACATGGTGTCACTCTGACAGTACTACTACATGGTGTCACTCTGACAGTACTACCACATGGTGTCACTCTGACAGTACTAGTGCATGGTGTCCATTTCAGAAACTTAAAAGGACCACTTTTGGTCAGATTTAAAGTGATGCACTACATCATCTATAACACTATGCTTATTAGAATTCCAAAAGTTGATTCAAGCATCAAATTAATAAGCAAGACAAGAGGATAAACCAACTGAAAATATTCAAGGCCAAATTCAGTATGTATTGTGCTGGGGAAGGCGGAGAGGCGTGAAACACACAAGTAGCTTTGAATAAAGACATTGATTGAAGATATGCGAGGTAATTCCTGAAATACCGTTGGTTACTCTAATAGATGAAAATAGTATGGTGATATGATGTTTGTGTCAGTGTGTTATTGTGTGGCTGTTGATATTTCAAATGTGTAGTGTATGCTATTTTGGTTAAATATTAAACTTTTAATTGTAATGTCTGCTTCCAACTCACACTCTCAAACACGTAGATCCCCTGAACGCAGCTCACTTTCCGGCCCACTTTCCAGCTCACACTCTCAAACACATAGATCCCCTGAACGCAGCTCACTTTCCAGCCCACTTTCCAGCTCACACTCTCAAACACATAGATCCCCTGAACGCAGCTCACTTTCCAGATCCCAATCACCTGAATTCTGATCACCTGTTCACACACCTGTATGTCATTGTCACACACTATTTAGTTCAGTTCTTTGCACCCCATCATTGTGAGGTATTGTTTGTATCGTGACACACTTCTATTTGTAGCTCTTGGTTTCCCGTAATTTAATCCTCCCGTGTATGATAGTTTTGATCTGCCTCACTAACGACGCCTTTTGCCTATTCCCTGCCTGTACTTTATCGGATTTCCTTTTATCAACCTATTGCCTGATCTCCCAGACGACATCACTAACATTTTCCCTGACTGTACTGTTGCCTTCTTGGCCCCCCTGTGTATGACCTTCTGCCCGCCCCTGGACCCAGCTACCTGCCTCCTCCTCCTTTACAAATGAACACCTGCTGCGCCCTGTGCTTGAATACCTCACCAAAAACGACAGATGGATTCAGCGGAGCTGCAGCTACGTCTGTCCCGACAGGAGGAACGAATCAATGAACTCTGCGACCTCCTTCACCAGTCCCTTCCTGCTTCACCGATATCAGGTGCCACAGCCTCCTCTCGTTCATCTCCCCCATATCCATGCGTAATAAATATGACGGCTCCCCAGGGAAATGTCAAGGATTTCTCATGCAATGTAACCTGTACATAGACCATCACCCCGCTGACTTAATCTCTGACAAAGACCGGGTGGACTTCGTCATCTCCCTACTCACAGGCAAAGCTCTGGATTGGGTCACAACCCTGTGGGCCGCTCAAAGTTCTGACCTGCCATCTGAATCACATTTCCACAACCTCTTCAAGGAGGTGTTCGAACATTACGTTTCAGGTCGTCAAACCTGTTATGTGAGCTGCGACAGGGCCATCGCTCCACCACTGAGTATACCCTTGAGTTCCGCACCATGGCTGCCGGCAGTGGATGGAGTGAACCATCTCTCCTTAGTCTACCGGATGGTTCTTAATCGGGAGTTAGACCAAACTGGCCTGCAGAGGAGATTTAACGAACCTAAACCAAATAAATCTGGATGTCCATATCCATTGGCAACGTTAATGGTGTTGTCTTCTCACATTCCTCTAATCCAGCTCCTGAGCCCATCTTGCCTCCATCTTGTGTTGTGGACCGCAGACCTATACATTCGCCCATTGCCTGCGAGTCTTCCACGCCCTTCTCTCATCCACCATGGTCTAATAGCCCCAAACACATGCAACTCGGCCATCGGAGGTTACGTGAAAACCTGTGCCTCTAATCCCCCCCCCCCCGTTAGGATTAATGCGCTGGACGGACAACCTCTCGGAACTGGTCTTGTGACTCGCAACTACCGAAAGTATCACCCTTCAGATTGGCCTCCTTCACTCTGAGGTCATTCAGTTAATGGTGTTGTCTTCGCCTAAAGAACCCCTCATCCTCGGTAACCCCTGGCTAAGCCTTCACGACCCTTACATCTCCTGGCGGCAAGGGGAACTGCTGTCATAGTCTCCTGCCTGTTTTAAGAACTGCTTCAGTCTACCCTGTTGAGCCACCTCTATAGAAGGATCGGAGTCTGCCATTCCAACCCACATCCCACCTGTATATGCCCAGTTTCTGAGTGTCTTCAGCAAGAAAAAGGCGTCCATTCTGCCCCCTCATCGCCCGGAGCACTGCGCGATCGACCTCCTTCCTGGGGCATCGCCCCCTAAGGTTCGGATCTACCCCTTGTCCATCCCAGAGAATGAGGCTATGGACACCTATATAGAAGAGGCCCTCGACATGGGATTCAGCCGTCCTTCCACGTCTCCCCCGGCATCCAGTTTCTTTTTTTGTGAAAGAAAAGGATGGTAGTCTCTGTCCCTGCATAGATTATCGACCACTCAATGACCTTACCATCCAAAATTGCTTCCCTCTGATTCCGGACGCACTAGAACAAGTTGGACAGGCTACCATCTACTCCAAACTGGACCTACTGAAAAGCCTCTTCACCTCTGCACCCATCCTTAGGCAGCCATATCCTACCCTTCTTTTTGTTCTGGAGGTTGATGCGTCTGAGGCAGGCGAAGAAGCGGTTCTCTCTCAGCGGATAGGGACACCTCCCAAATTACATCCATGTGGCTTCTTTTCCAAGAAACTGTCACCCGCTGAGAGGAACTATGTCGGGAACCGAGAGCTCCTCGCCATTAAGCTGGCTATCGAAGAGTGGTGCCACTGGTTAGAGGGAGCTCACCACCCATTCCTTGTCCTTACCAACCACTGCAATTTGGAGTACTTAAGAAGTGCTGAGAGGCTCAACCTCAAACATGCTCGCTGGGTACTCTTCTTCACCCGCTTTAACTTCACTGTCACCTATCTGTCTGGCAAGAAAAATGTGATGGTTGATTCCTCATCCAGTCTGTTTGACTCCCATTCTTCTAATCCAGCTCCTGAGCCCATCTTGCCTCCATCTTGTGTTGTGGGAAATACAATCAGCCCTCCAAGAGACCCTACGCCACGACCCAGCACCTCCCGAAACCCCTGCAGGCAAGACCTACGTTCCGGCATCAGTCAGACGCCAAATAACGCAGTGGTGCCATACCTCGCTAAGTTCTGGCCATCCCGGGATCACCCAGACCGTGGAGCTGCTGACACGCAAGTTCTGGTGGTCATCCCTGACAGCAGACGTCTGAGATGACGTTATTTTCTGTCCCATCTGTGCATGGGCAAAGAGCCCTCGCAAATTACCTACCAATAAGCTCAAGCCTTTTACCTACACCACACAGACCATGGTCCCACATCACCATGGATTTCCTCACTGATCTGCCAGACACTTCGGGCATCACTACTATTTTAGTTGTAGTGGACCGGTTCTCCAAGATGTGCCCACTCATCTACCCAATGCCATGGAAATGGCCGAGTGCATGTTCCAACAGGTGTTTCATCTGGATAGGATGACATCATTTCGGATCGGGACCCCAGTTTGACTCCAGGGTGTGGCGAGCCTTCTGCGACCGACTGAGGGTCTCCATCAGCCTATCCTCTGGATACCATCCCCAAACCAACGGGCAGACGGAAATAGGGATGTACCTTCGCCAACACTGCACCCACCGACCACACAAGTGGAGTCGCTATCTAGCCTGGGCCGAATACGCACAGAACTCCTTGGTGCAAATCTCACTCCTTTTCAGTGTGTCTTCAGATACTAACTCCCCCCCCCCCCGCCCCCCCTCATCAACTGTGCCTGCCGTCGATGAGTGGTTTGGGACAGAGTGAGCAGGTTTGGGAGGCTGCACATCGGAACCTACATCAAGCTTCCCTCTCCCAGAAATTCTTCACTGACCGGCGTCACCGACCTACTCCACTCTTCCACCCTGGGCAACGTGTGTGGCTCTCTACCCGGGACATCTGGCTTCGTGAACCCTGCAAAAAGTTTAGTCCCCCGTTCATTGGTCCCTTCAAAATAACATACCGCATCAATCCTGTCACCTACCGTCTGCAGTTGCCCCGCCATTTCCGGATCTCCTCATCCTTCCTTATGTCCCTTCTTAAGCCTGTGAGGTACAGCCCTCTCCATCCACCAGTGGCGCACCTCCGTTTGATGTTGGCGGAGCACCGGCTTATTCCGCCCAAGCCCTCCTTGACTCCAAGAACCTGGGTGGTCGCATCCACTACCTGGTGCATTGGAAGGGTTACGGAACTCCAACTCACACTCTCAAACACATAGATCCCCTGAACGCAGCTCACTCTCTAGATCCCAATGTGCTTGAAACCAGCTCTCTGTCTCCCATCATGTTCATTACATTAATATTTAGCTTCTTTTAAATTCACAGCAGATCAAAATATATCAGCTCCAGATTGGGCTTCTTTATCACGCTAGATTTTCCCACCATGACTTCACTTTGTAATTCTGCTGTGTCTCTTTCCTAAGGACTGCATATACATATTCATTCTGATGCTATAGAATGTGTCAGAGGTGTCCTAACGGTGTCCTTGATGAAAGGCTATTCCTATTGAACACTTTTGCAGTCATCCATGTGCCAGCCACTATGGAAATGTGTTTTTCCTCTCCCACTTTCAGTGAAACTAAAGTTGATCTGTACTTATCTCTATTGATACCTGATTTTATTTGTATTTTTTTCTTCAGGGTTTGCAACTGCGAAACTATCAGTGTCTTTAGCAGATTTAACAAACCAAATATTGTTCTCTTTCCTCAGGGGGCTCAGACTCACATTGCATTCAGTGTTAATTCAAAGGAAATATGCAGTTAGATTATTCTGTGAATTGTTGCCTGACGCTCACACTAAGTACAGAGCATCGAGGTAACGCAAGAAGTTAAAGGCTTTACAGTTCTATTGCTTTTTAAAACTGTATTTTTTATTTTTAAAGTCAGACCTGAACTCTGTTTATCCTACAAATATGTTCAAGGTTCTTTGTCAAGGATGTAGAGCTTTAGTTCAATTTTATTTGTTTAACCAGGGTAAACTCAGTAGCAATTGGCACTGTTTTTCAGGGAGTCTTGGGAAGCTATCTTGAAGAATAAGAAAATAAAGTTGAAACCAGTGTAGAGGCATCTTGATGACAATGTCCTAGCTTCCAATACAAATAACGTTTTGAATTACTGACCATTTGAAGGTTCTCTCAGCAACAGTAACAATTTGGTCTGACCTGATTGGCTGCAAGGCCCTGGTTTCTGTTCATGTGACATTGTTCCAAGGTAGGCAGTACAGTAGCTATCCTGAGGCCCATGTCAGGACCCCCTGATCCTAGAGCAGTGCCTGTCAGGCCTGCACCTGTAACAGAGACCTTGTGGCCCTGCATCCAGCATGTAGGGCCATGCTGGGCCACAGCACTGCCTCCGACATGCTTTGCATTCAACCACCACTCACGGCCCAGGCAATGCTCCAGAGACTGGCCGTGATCCCAGCTGTTCGCTTCATTTTAATGCACTCTGAATAATATTAAAGCAGAATCAGTTGAATTTATTAATGCAGGCTGCCCCTCTGAGAGATGCTTTTAAAGGCCAATGATTTAATTTAAGCTCTTAAACCCTCTATTTTTGATATGTTACAAAGAATTATGGCTTTTGCCATGTCTTTACACCACAGAGTACAGTGGGCCACTGTATAAATTATTACCAAACCATGACTTCTGGAAACAGCCACCATTAGCAGTCATATTTCCACCCCTTATCCTAGAGACCATATCAGTCCCTGTTCTTGCACTTTCTTGTATTCCTGTCAATCGAGTTTGTTCTTGAATAATGAACGACACTGTCAGTATAAAATCTATTTGCATGGTTTTTTGTAGTTGACACGGAGGATAAACCGACTCCTACAGAGCAAACTAGCACCTGAATATAGGCTTGGATGTCTTTTCAAAAGCTCCACATGCTGTCTCCTCAGGTACATGCTTATGGAGGAAGACCAATCTGGGACTGTAGCACCACAATCTGGCCCGTCATTTGGATGTCGTTACTGAGTTGATTCCAGGTGAGTCTTCCACTTTACTGGTGTCAAGGTCATCTTAGAGTAGGCCCTGACCTCTGGCATTTTAATTCAAGGCAGCCCAGACTCAGGGCACTAGTGCTAATCTCATTGGCCCGTTTTTCAATTGGTACCACTAGAACAAATAGCTATAACCAAAGAGATTTGACACCTGTAAGTATAACCAAGAGTAGTGCCTCTGTCACTATGCAGCACTGGGGTGAAATAGTGTCTCCATGATGGGAGGTCAGAGAACCATCACGAAATCACTCATGTAACAATTACTAAAAAAGAGGTGCGGAGTGTAGTGGCATAATAAAATGAAGCCTTTGCTGGCATCATCTGAAAGGCAGGGCGGTACACCTGCGAAGGAGAGAAGGGATCACATCAGTGTTCTCTGTGTTTGCGCTTGCTAGTTTGACGCCCGCTTCAGGGCTGCACATCACAGGAGCGACTGCTGAAAAAACAGGTTGTAGGGGTCCTTGCGCACAGCCTGCCTGTGGTGCTGCCTGAAGGACTACCATGGAAACAAGGAGTGTGACAGGCTCTGGGGGGATCCACCACAGCTGCAGGCACTTCCATTTTGACAGACTGATGAAGACATCACTGCCACACAGCGCACAAAAACAACAACAACTAGTGGAAAAAAATATGATCCAGGCAATGTTAACTGCTATGTGGCTCAAATGTTTATTAGCAAGCTTGTAAAACATCCAGGGAGTTTCTAATGCATTCAGGGACCAGATTGCATGGTGACTTATCTGCTGAGATTTGGGCTTTTCCCTAGAGGGAATAGAGTTATAAATTATTTCTTAAATATGATTACCTCTCTATGAAGAGGAAAGAGACATTATGCTTGGTGAGAATTCTATGGCAGTCCTAAACCTGTCTATATCCTGTCTTTAACTCATTGAATGAATGACTCAACATTAACAGAGGGCGTCCAAGCCCAAAAGCTCAGTGCCAGTGACTTGACAGCTGGGAAGCAGACAGTCTATTCACCATGACCTCTCTTAATACCAATGACGTCATTTGCCTTGATAATATCTCCACTGATGACAGCTCCAACCTCTTAGTTCCCAGAAGTCCCCAGAGCCAAGCTCAATTCATCAATATTAGCCAACGATACTCATGTCAAACATTATGGAACAGGTAGTGGTTGTAACTTCAAGACAAAATGTCACTTAATAGTTATTTGGTCATCTCTTTCAGAAACAATGCATCAGTAACAAGCTGTAGTTATATTTCTGTTTGGAAAGTTCTGTCTTGTATTTTTAGAAGTTTTGAATCCTAACGAGTTTCTAGGATCAAACATATTGCAGAGCACATCACTGTATGTGTGAGATACAGCAGTATTGGAGTGTGTTAAAATATGATGATTAACAGTACCCAGGGAGTGATGCTTAATTGGTTTCACCTGTCGGGACACCTCATTGGTTCTTCTCTGTGGGCACCCCACCTCCTCCTCCATGCCACCCCCACCCCACCCCCAGTGGAGCCCAGAATGCAGCAGGGTTTCAGCTTGTATGTGGGATTTAGCTCGTCAGAAGCTCAGGGTCACCTCCACTCCCCCTCACTTTGAAATGGACCCCTGGTGGCAGCTCCTGGGAGAGCCCAGTGATGTCTCTATCAGCCTGTCAAAAGAGATAGCCTGGGGCTCCACCAGGTCCCCCTGAGCCAATCAAACTCTTCACAAAGCACAGATAGATGCTCTTTCACCAGCGTGCTACTGCAGAGGAAGGAGATCACCCGCCCTCCCGCCCGACTGGGATGCTCAGCACACCAATCAGCTAGAACAAACTTCCAGTGCTGGGGTCCAGGGCTCGCCTCAGCCAAAACTCTGCTCAAACTAGGGCTATTTTTAAGTGTTCCTTGTTTATTTTATTTACTCTTTCTTTGAATGAGCAGATCTGAGAACACACCAACTAAACAATAAGTTATTTCAAAGGCCTACTGTGTGGAGATCCAACGACAAAAAGGACTCTAAGAACTCTGATAACATGTTATATGATTAAAGTTCCACTGGTACATGAGCAAGAAATACTCCATAAGGAT
This sequence comes from Oncorhynchus mykiss, assembly GCF_057628025.1. NCBI lineage: Eukaryota > Metazoa > Chordata > Actinopteri > Salmoniformes > Salmonidae > Oncorhynchus > Oncorhynchus mykiss. The sequence goes on along the minus strand of NC_143023.1, from coordinate 71,115,788 downwards.
TTTATCCAATATGTGCAGTCTGGAAATGTCATGAGGAATTGATTTCCCATTAAAAAGAGATTGTAATTTGTCAAAGGCAATGAAAGAGCCAGTTAATGTAGGCCCATCAAGGATAAAACTGTTTGAAAATCATCACATTCAAATCTAATACATATAAGATCTAAAACAATCTTCTAAACACACCAATAATCATCTCTAAGTAACATCACATCAATGTTTGAGGCTAATCGTTGTGAATAATTTGAAGATGCCTCGAAGCAAACCGTGAAAGACCCTCTGAGGATTATGTCTGATGGAGTAGGGAGCATATGTTACTCTTCCAGCAACTCCATCATGGAGAGAAAGACTATCCCCTGTGTGTAGCCAACATTTGGTAGTTGAGGTGATTTCAGTGGAAACGTGAAGCATTAAGTGCTGAAGATGAAGAGTACTCTCTGTGAGATGAGCGCCTGCTCATTTGGACCCTGTTATTGTGAGAAGGCAACAAAAGCACTGCATTAGCCACTGCGCCGGACCGACATACAGGGCTTTGATGTGAGCTCGGTAACCAAGGCACAGCGGTGGCCGATGCATGAGCTCTGTTCCAATGGGTGTGTTGTGTAATCAGATGTATTTACTGTGTATTCAGGGAGAGAAGTGGTGTAATCCATTCCCAGTGCAGTTAGGAAGAAAATCATTGTGGAGCAACTACAGTTTGAGATTGTATTTTTCGAGGTTTTACAATTCATCACATTTTCATTTGAGAATTGACAAATAAGACAGACATCAAAACAGGAAACGTGAGACGTTGCACTAGAGTATCAAAGTTACATGTGTCTAACTTTCCTTTGAATCTGTTCAGAAAATCAATTCTTCATAATACAAAATATTTGATCAAAGGGATTGTACAGAGTTGATTTTACAAATTAAAATAATGATATGCACCTTGAATATAAAAAGGCTTTGTATAAACCGTTATGAGCATCGGCCTACATAAAAAGACAACCATAAAAGTACAAAATTAATGCCTGTAATACTTTACCTAAAGTCTATATTTGAGAGATCAATTTAAATTGGTAGGAATGTACAAAGTACAAAGTATTAAATGGATTTAGCACACCTACAGTATTACATATACCAATTTGCCCTCATATGAAAATAAAATGTAAATGATTCAAAGCATTGCAGCGGTTCAGATATACTACTCAAACCAATAAAAGCCAAACAGCAGAGGTCTGAGTTAAACCAAACTTTCTAGCTCTCATTCTTTTTCTAAAATGCATGAATGGATGCGGGCAGACGGCGTCTCTGGCTCTGTGATTGACAGCTCCATGTGCTGCCTCCCTAGCCGGTGCAGTGCACAGCCCCTGTCAGGGGGGTGGCAGACACACAAACGGGAGAGCGGCTGACTGCACCCCCACAGCAGGGGGCACGGGAGAGGGGGGAGCAGGCGGTGAGGGGTCGCAGGTTCTGCTGGCACTGGAGCGTTGCCATCGTAGCGGACTGGGCCGTGCCATTTTCAAAAGGAGCCCGGGCCTTTCATCCAGCATGTCCGAGGGGCTTACCTTCTCCTCCGTGGCGGGCTCTGGACGCTGGGCGCTCTCAGCTCGCTGTACTGCACCTGTAAAAACAAACAGGAGTTTGGTCGGAGGCAGGTAATCTGAGCTCAGTGGAGCGCACGGTAATGGCTCCCCCGAGGAGAGCTGGTGCAGGGGAAAGCGAGGCGGGCTTGCCTGTAATGAATCATTTTTTAAACACAGGAGCAGAGGGGATTAATCACAGGGAGGAAGGATTTGAGAAGTCAAGGGTTCCGTACCAGCGCACTCCCCCCTCCTCTGCCACAATCGCAATATTAGAAGCAGACATCAACTGTTGAGAAGACCTGCCAGTGAGGGAGTTGTAAAACTGCATAATCGCTCATTGCAAGTTGTGTCCTTTCGGAGAAAACTTTGTACGAAGCCAAGAATAGCCTCAGCCAGGGGTTTCTTAACTAGAGTAGCAACTGGCATCAATGGGATGTCGAATTTTACATGCTTCAATGGGAACTAAAAGTTGACTTTGATTTCATCCGAGAAAAGAGACCTGCCACATTTTAACTTTAAACCCCAGTTTCCTTTCAGTTATGTTTGCAGAATTATGCTCAACATCAAAGATTTCAGGTTTACACAGATTCCTACACGTCCAAACATATTTGTAACATAAATCAAGGCTGAAAGTCTAGAATTAAACTTCCAAATTGGAACTTACTATGGCAAATGGTTGAAAAACTAAGTATCTAAAATATCTTTGTCCAATTTTGTAGTCTCTACTGAAAGTAACAGGCCCCAAAAATGAATCAAAACAACCATAATGCGAAACCAATTGATAGTTGGAAAAATATTTAGAAACTTGACAAAATGAAGTTTGAAGAAAAATTGCTTTCAAAAGCATTTTTGTTGTTGCTACAACAATAACATGGTTCTGTTGAATCAAGGTAGAGAATCCATACTAATTACCAAACCCTGATTATTAGAATTGGAGATGGAATGAATGAGGGAACAAAGTGACTGCCGTCTGCATCAGAACATGAAACTGTTAGAACTAACAGATGCTTCTTATTTCAGGACAGACAAGCTCCTGTCAGAAGTCCCGGTTTGGGGGGGCTTTGTAGATTTGCACAGGCACTAATTGCCAAGTAATTTTGCTGTGAGACAGGAGCCTGTTTCCAGCCTTTGTAATATGGCTAGACTGTGTCCATACCTCGGCCTATCTAAGGGTTGGAGTTCTAAGGTAATAACTATTGTTATGGTTCTTGTCTTTGTCTTGTTCGGCAGATTATTATTCGCAAAACTTTATCTACTGATGAGTCATTATGAATGTTTTGTTTTGTTATGTACCCACCATCCATGACATAGTTCATCTGTAAACTAGACTAAAAAGTATTGTCCCAATGGAGTCATTTTTAAAACTTTAACAATGTGTCACATAAAAGATGTGAGACATAAAATATGGCAAATCTAAATGTATTCATCTTGTTGTTTTGCCAACTTTACTCAGCCAAAAAAATCACATAGGCTTCTCTCCAACATCACTGAACATTTGGCAATAACTCTCAGAGTGACAACATCAAGGGGGCAGTGGAGAAAGAGACTGGGGTTCATTGTCTTTCTAGATCCAGACAGTCACGTATCCTAGCTGAATACTGTTTGTGGAGTACTGTACCTGGGAGAGGAAGGCACTGTTTGCTGCTCCGTTTCCTGCCCACACTCAGCCTCTCTCAGTCAGAGACCAGAACAGAGAGAGAACAGGATGAACACCCAGTACCACGTACCCTGACAGCACCCTGCCCTGGCAGCTATCTGCTACCAGCCCTGTGATGTAACGGCAAATGACATATCAGCCATGGCTAATATATGATCACATATGGCAGCCAGCAGGATGGCCGGGTCTCACGACTACATTAATTGACTCCCCCACCCTGATGTGGCGGGGGCCACGTCAGAGTGTCTATACTGACACAGAGCTGGTCACACTAGCCACAGACAACCACAGACGTCAGGGGCCCTCTGCCGGCCCCTGGCCAATCACAGGCCCCGACGCCACAGCGCTTTTATCACAGAGACAAAACTGCTAATCAGGGACGATGCTGGAGCGATATGGTGGAGGACAGATCAGAGCAGACCCCATCCAGGCAACGGGGCAACTGAATCAAACCACCGACAGAAATAATTGGGCCAGGGGTGCTTTAAACGCGTGAGTTCATTAATAATCAAACAATGCCAGAGGATATATTTCCCCAACACTTGAGAATTCTGTTAGAGCAAATAATGCAGATATCTTCAGGGAATTCCCTCCCTCTATGTGTATGTGAAATTGAACCCTTACCTTTTGAACATCAGAAGGCACCCTCTTGAGGAAATCCAGTATTTCATTATTGTCAATGGCATACGGGTTGCGTAGCTTCTTGGTAAATTTGTTAACGCCTGTGAAAACAAGGACACATTAATAAATAAAGGTGTCATCGAGACCTGAATATTTTTACAAGGAGAAAACAATCTTGTGACCCCATCCCTAGCTCTTTCACCGCTGTATGAGAAATTGCACCTTGTGATGGTATTAAATTGATCCCCTGGAACTAAATTGAATCTGTATATCAATAAGATGGTGGGGTTGCATGGACAGGGCATTGATATGTATCATCATAATAATACACTACATGTTCAAAAGTCTGCTCATCGAACATCTCATTCCAAAATCATGGGCATTAATATGGAGTTGGTTTCCCCTTTACTGCTATAACAGCCTCCACTCTTCTTAGGAAGGCTATCCACTATATGTTGGAACATTGCTGCAGGGATGTGCTTCCATGCAGCCACAACAAGCACTGATGTTGGGCGATTAGGCTTGGCTCGCAGTCGGCGTTCCAGTTCATTCCAAAGGTTGTTTGATGGGGTTGAGGTCCAGGCTTTGTGCAGGCCACACCGATCTGGACAAACCATTTCTGTATGGACCTTGCTTTGTGCACAGGGGCATTGTCATGCTGAAACAGGAAACGGCCTTCCCCAAACTGTTGCCACGAAGTTGGAATCACATAATCGTCTAGAATGTAATTGTATGCTGTAGCGTTAAGATCTCTGTTCACTTGAATTAAGTGGCTTGCCCGAACCATGAAAAGCAGCCCAGACCATTGTTCCTCCTCCACCAAACTTTACAGTTGGCACTATGCATTCGGGCAGGTAGCGTTCTCCTAGTATCCACCAAACCCAGATTCGTCCGTCGGACTGCCAGATGGTGAAGCGTGATACTCACTCCAGAGAACACTTTTCCACTGCTCCAGAGTCCATTGGTGGCAAGCTTTACACCAACTCCAGCCGACGCTTGGCATTGCGCATGGTGATCTTAGGCTTGTGGGCGGCTGCTCGGCCATGGAAAACAATTTCATGAAGCTCCCGACGAACAGTTCTTTTGCTGATGTTGCTTCCAGAGGCAGTTTGGAACTCGGTAGTGAGTGTTGGAACCGAGGACAGATGATTTTTACACGCTATGCGCTTCAGCACTCGCCGGTCCTGTTTTGTGAGCTTGTGTGACCTAACACTTCGTGGCTGAGCCGTTGTTGCTACTAGACGTTTCCACTTCACAATAACAGCACTTACAGTTGACCAGGGCAGCTCTAGCAGGACAGAAATTTAACAAACTGACTTGTTGGAAAGGTGGCATCCTATGACGGTGCCACGTTGAAAGTCACTGAGCTCTTCAGTAAGGCCATTCTACACTGATGTTTGTCAATGGAGATTGCATAGCGGTGTGCTTGATTTTATACAGCTGTCCGCAACAGGTGTGGCTGAAATTGACTAATTCAAAAGGGTGTCCACATACTTTTGTATATGTCGTGTATACAGTACCAGTCAAAAGTTTGAACACACCTACTCATTCAAGGGTTTTTCTTTATTTTACTATTTTCTACATTGCAGAATAATAGTGAAAACATCAAAACAATGAAATAGCACATATGGAATCATAAAGTAACTAAAAAAAGTGTTAAAAAATATGTTATATTTGAGATACTTCAAAGTAGCCACCCTTTGCCTTGATGACAGGTTTGAACACTCTTGGCATTCTCTCAACCAGATTCATGAGGTAGTCAATGGGAATGCATTTCAATTAACAGGTGTGCCTTGTAAAAAAGTTAATTTGTGTAATTTATTTCCTTCTTAATGTGTTGGAGCCAATCAGTTGTGTTGTGACAAGGTAGGGGTGGTATACAGACAATAGCCCTACTTGGTAAAAGACCAACTCCATATTATTTCAAGAACAGCTCAAATAAGCAAAGGGAATCACAGTCCATCATTACTTTAAGACATGGATGTCAGTCAATGCAGAAAACAACTTTGAACGTTTCTGCAGTCGCAAAAACCATCAAGCGATATGATGAAACTGGCCCTCATGAGGACAGCCACGGGAAAGGAAGACGCCGAGTTACCTCTGCTGCAGAGGATAAGTTCATTAGAGTTAACTACACCTCAGAAATTGCAGCCCAAATGCTTCAGAGTTCCAGTAACAGACACATCTCAACATCAACTGTTCAGAGGAGACTGTGTGAATCAGGCCTTCATGGTCGAACTGCTGCAAAGAAACCACTACTAAAGGACACCAATAAGAAGAGAGACTTGTTTGGGCCAAGAAACACGAGCAGTGGACATTAGACCGGTGGAAATCTGTCCTTTGGACTGAGTCCAAAATTGAGATTTTAGGTTCCAACCGCTGTCTTTGTGAGACGCAGAGTAGGTGAATGGATGATCTCTGCATGTGTGGTTCTTACCGTGAAGCATGGAGGAAGAGGTGTGATGGTATGGAGGTGCTTTGCTGGTGACACTGTCTGTGATTTATTTAGAATTTAAGGCACACTTAACCAGAATGGCTACCACAGCATTCTGCAGCGATATGCCATCCCATCTGGTTTGCGCTTAGTGGGACTATCATTGTTATTCAACAGGACAAGGACCCAACACACCTCCAGGCTGTGTAAGGGCTATTTGACCAAGAAGGTGAATGATGGAATGCTGCATCACAAGACCTGCCTCCACAATCACCCGACCTCAACCCAATTGATATGGTATGGGATGTGATGGACCGCAGAGTGAAGGACAAGCAGCCAACAAGTGCTCTGCATATGTGGGAACTCCTTCAAGAATTTTGGAAAAGCATTCCAGGTAAAGCTGGTTGAGAGAAAACCAAGAGTGTGCAAAGCTGTCATCAAGGCAAAGGGTGGCTACTTTGAAGAATCTAAAATTAAAATATATTTAGATTTGTTTAACAATTCTTTGGTTACAACATTATTCCATGTGTTATTTCATAGTTTTGATGTCTTCACTATTATTCTACAATGTAGAAAATAGTAAAAATAAAGAAAAACCCTTGAATGAGTACTGTAGGCATGTCCAAACCTTTGACTGGTACTGTATGTTGGCAGCTCAACAGTACAGAGAATGCTGTAATGCAGGCAGCAGGTGCACAGTAACACAAACATCCATAAGAGCTTTTGAACAGAGCCTGGTGGCTGACTGCAGAACATACATTTCAGTCCGTGTCCAAGGGCGACTCAGGTCCTCTGAGTACACATACAGTACTAAAGCCTGGAGCAGAGATTACCAATCTCCCTTCCCCCTTCCCCCTATCACCACTCCACCCCCAACCACCTTTTCATATCAGTCAAACAACCAAAACATTTCTTCTGTTTCCATTCAAATAAAGTTTATTCTTTATCTAATTTTCAATACTGTTATTTCCACCCATTTGGTTGCATTCCACACTCTTTCTAGAAAGCAAACAAATACCTCTAGGTTCTAATGAGACCATATATTCACAGCTAGCTACATCGCTTACCTCGACGTGTACACAAAGAACCTAAGGACCTAAATGTGTGCAGACGACATGAAAGGTTTGCGTTACAACCAGAGATGGGGGTTAACTGGGGAGTCAGGAGAGTGTATCAGTGCTGTTGTTTGATATGATTTTGGTATTGATTGTGTTGGAGGCAGTGTGGAAGTACAGTTAGTTGTGGGCTAACAGCTGGAGGAGGAGTGTCTGTTTCCCTCTGACCGCTGAGACGACTGTCTTCCTCTGTAGGACTGGAGCAGATAATGAGGGTTTACAACAGGAGCCTACACTGCCCAAGGACATCCTGTTTTATATACAGCATGATGCTCTCTGCCTTGCCGCTCGGCTTTGTTTTCTCACAGACCCTGAGCCTAGCCTCAGACTGGTCTGCTTACATCCCCCACTGAGTGAGCTCTGAGCACAATGGGCCTCTGGAGTTAGCAGCCTGAGCTCTGGGCATTACAGAGATGTGAGGATGGCTGTATGTTCAAATTACTTCAACACGTTATAATGATAATGGATATAAGTGCTATTCCCTGTAATTGTCTTCTTACAACAATGTTTGGCAGAAGGGGAAGCTATCCATTCCAAAATACAGTATGTATTATTCAAATAATGGTGTATATTTGACTTACCCCATATCAAGATAATGTAGCGCAGTGGGATGTAGTATAATGTTGCTGTTGCCACAAAGAGAACCAAGCAGGCCAGGCAGGACAGGAAGGGCACAGACCAGTTGAATGTGCTGTGGATGAAATATTACATCAAATAAAGTCAGAATATCATTATGACTAAGAGTGTACAAGATACTGCACAATCAATAATGTAGTTGCTAGCCAAAGCCGTATACACCCACTGTTACAGAGAATATTGAACTCCAGTATACTGTAATGTGTTATGAAACATTTCCAAAACTTTAAATGTAAAACTTACTTCTTGACTCTTTCCCCGATGCATGCGATTTCATCCAAAATGTTTTGGACAGTGATGACGATCTCCTGGACCATATGGATTTTGTCCATCAGTCCCTTTTTCCCTGATTCCTAAAAACACAAAGGCACTGATGAGGTCTACTGTGCTGCATGTCAATTGTTTGAGGAAGCAGACAAAGCCCAGTTTATCTCTGCTGTGCTATCATGAGTAATTGATCTATTGAATAGCCTATAATGAGCAAACGATGTCTCTTCAGACTATGCTTTTGAAAATGAGGCAGATTCAATGTTGAAAAGCTGTCATGAGGATGACTGAGATTTCCACTTTTGTCTGCCACAAACAATGGAAGTACTCTACATCTAAAACACAGATTAACTGGAGGATGAGAAAGACATAAAATGGCCATCAGTAATCAGGCAGCAGGCCAGATGACCCAGACAGGAAGAGCAGACAGAGGATGTATGGTGCAACTTGTAAGGGAGTCCAATCCCACAAGTCTCCATACAGCGGGTTTGGACTTGTTCTGCCTGTGCTATCCCACCCACCTCTATACTCAGTCTGTTTGTCGGTCTGTCCTCACACCTCTCTGTGTGTGTGAGGGAGAAGTGGCTCAGCCACCCCAGAGCGCAGGGTTGTAATCATTGGATGTATTCTCACTCATATACAACTCTCATATCATGTGAATGGACTACGGCAATGTCCACCTTCATCACCAACAAAGTGTATATATAGTGTTATAGTGTTCATTTTGTATTGATATATAAATATCATAGTGCAAAAGTTGTGATATGATACAGACATCTTATATAGACCAGATGGCCATGGTATGGGAAGGTGTCAGTCAATTTCAGTGTGTGTGTGGGGGGGGAGAGATATTCTCAGGCTTGTCTTGAGTTGAATTAGACATGATCAGATGAGTGCTGCTAACAGCAGAGGAGAAGCAGCGCTGGGAAGCTTTCCAGAAGGAGAGGCTGGAGATGATAACACCAGTAATGCAAGCTAAAGAGGGCTGAGAAGACTCACATCAAAAGGAGGACATAATGACAGGAATGATGACAGAGAAGAGTGAGGGAGAGAGAGGGGAGGGGAGGTATCTGATGGAGTCTAACAGGAGGCTTGAGGATGTCTATATGTTTGTGTTAGAAGGCAGTTCCAGCCCCAGCCTGGGCTCAGTGACAGTGTCCAGACAGAATGCTTTTATCAGAGTCTCATGAGGCAGCCCCTGGGAAAACACGCTGTCCGCCAGGCAGCACAGAGCAGCGAGACTCCCCACTGTCAGTCCCCAGTCTCCTCCACAACAACCACAGGAAGAGAGCAATTCCCACGAGGCCGCTGGAAATATCTCAAATATGCTCTCTCAGAGATCCTTGAAGAGAGTATTATCCCATAGTATGATACAATAGAGAGGGATAGTACTGTAGCCTATCATCCTATAAAATAGATTACTATCCCATAGTGTAATACAATAGAGAGGGATAGTACTGTAGCCTATCATCCTATAGAATAGATTACTATCCCATAGTGTAATATAATAGAGAGAGAGGGATAGTACTGAAGCCTATCATCCTATATAATAGATTACTATCCCATAGTGTAATATAATAGAGAGAGAGGGATAGTACTGAAGCCTATCATCCTATAGAATAGATTACTATCCCATAGTGTCATACAATAGAGAGAGAGGGATAGTACTGAAGCCTATCATCCTATAGAATAGATTACTATCCCATAGTGTAATACAATAGAGAGAGAGGGATAGTACTGAAGCCTATCATCCTATAGAATAGATTACTATCCCATAGTGTCATACAATAGAGAGAGAGGGATAGTACTGAAGAGTATCATCCTATAGAATAGATTACTATCCCATAGTGTCATACAATAGAGAGAGAGGGATAGTACTGAAGCCTATCATCCTATAGAATAGATTACTATCCCATAGTGTCATACAATAGAGAGAGAGGGATAGTACTGAAGAGTATCATCCTATAGAATAGATTACTATCCCATAGTATGATACAATAGAGAGAGAGGGATAGTACTGAAGCCTATCATCCTATAGAATAGATTACTATCCCATAGTGTCATACAATAGAGAGAGAGGGATAGTACTGAAGAGTATCATCCTTAGAATAGATTACTATCCCATAGTGTCATACAATAGAGAGAGAGGGATAGTACTGAAGAGTATCATCCTAAGTATCATAGTTTTATAGAAGAGAAACGGTCTGCAGCGAGACAAAAAAAAATCCAACCTCAGTCTAATGTGAATGCAGAATGCGTATCATTTACTTCACATTAGGTGTTAATTTAGCTCTTTCTCCTGAGCTCTGAGTCACAGCAGAGGAAACTGTTTGTGCCTGCTAAAAAGCCATTAAGATCCATGTCTGTGTGCTCCTGATGGACAGAGAGCTGCGCACGGGGAAATGAGAGCTCACTGGATAGCCTCATCAGTTAGAGATATGAAAGGGAATCTGAGCCTATCTAAAATTGATTAAGGCCCCCTAAACATGAATTAGGATTCAAATCTGATCAAGTCTGATATTAACTCTTATTTAGAACAAATAGGACTGTGTGCACAAGGTAGATGTAGCCAAAGATGACTTAGGTGAAGAAAAATAAACAATAAGAATAATAATAATTGAGGTTTCTTTGAAAAAAAAATAATTCAAATGATATGTACTTTAAAGTATGCATCAATAAGCTCTCATGATTATCACCTTTCATCTCCCTTGAAGTCCTCCATCTCCTTAGTGATGAGCATTGGAAGTCCTTTACTACATCACTCATTTGATGATATTATTTATCTTCGTTCATTTTCCCTTTTAGCCGCCTACAAAATTGTTCTGTGCTGCTGGTAAACAAAAATAAATAAAATGGCTTCCTTTGAAGTGAAAGGGATGGGTATACTGGTGGGGATGGACCACATAAATCATAAATGTGTACTGATTAGGAAACCTGTGTCAAATCATATTCTCATTTCAGATGAAATTGTAAAAGCTATACCTTTTAAAGGGAACAGATTTGATCTCCTGCACAAAGGTAAATAGAAAATGTGGTTTCACAGGCATGTGGGGCATAATAAACTGCTGAAAAAAAAAGTTAATTTAACATTGCTTTAATTTGAATAAATGGAACCAAATTTGAATATTCATTCAAAGCTTGACTGAATATTTTCTAGTGACTTATTCCACAAAGAAGAGAAACGTTAATCTTAATGTAAAACACCTGTGATTTTGACGTGGATTCTTTTATGATATTAAAACGAGCTAACAAACAAATGGATGCACAAACAAACGTGTGAGGAGTGAGCAGCTCCCAGAGGCAGTACGTGATACATACCTCCCATGATGCACATCACTGACTATGACATCAGCAGTCTGTCTAGCTGGTGTGCTGAAGGTGACCCAGTGGTGACTAGGGTCTGAGGGGGTAAGGGAAAGCACCCCTTCAGCTCAGTCTGTCACCCCCTCAACCCACCTACCCAACCCCCTGCTCCCCTGGGCAGTGCTTGAGGAGCAACACTCCCCCCTATTTACCCTGGACCAGCCATACCAGCCAGGGGCCATAGAAGACCTGTTTTTATCTTCTCTGTTCATTGTGGTGGAGATCTATGGGCTTGTTTTGCTTTTCTAGTTTTTTTAATGTTATTTAATAAATATTGTCCATCTACACAATTGATACCTAAGGCCAAAGGGAAGTCACTTTGGCCACACATCATTTGTAAGCTGTCTTTTTCCCTGAGGACAGATTTGTTCAGAGAGAGAGATCTGTTGTGTATTATCCTGATGTAACGTAGCCGGGCCTTTCGTCTCCCTTTAACGTCATGCTCTCACATTCCAACTGCTCTATCGGAAGTTTACATATCTCCTTCCTCCAGGGGAAAACAGGGAAAAAACATTTGAGTGGCAATGGTAACCTTCTCAGAGGGAATAGCCTTTATTCACTTCTTAGCGAAAGGACTACAATAAAAAAATTGTGCGTTTGAAGTCATGAAATTTAACACTGATCACTCTTTAACCCCAAACAGTTTGAAAGAGCACTTTGATATGAAGTGTAAAGCTACATTGCTTGGTCTGTCTGCCTGATATCACATTTAAGTGACAGAAAAACCATAACACGACTTTCAAATAAGCCACTTTAAATTAAAGCTGACATCTTAAAACAAACACAGGCAACTGCTTAATTAGTCAATGAAAGCAGATATTTCATTTTCACAGAGTGTGAATGGGCTTAGTGGGCTCACGTTAAACCTTTCAGAGAGGACTTCAAGGAACAAGAATGATTTGGTTTAAGCCGTTACACTGAGCTCCACAACACATGGACATGTATTTGGAAAAATCTACTCCCTGCTTTTTAAAAACATACTTATTTTTTAATCTAAAGGAGAAAACAAACAGAATAAAAATACAAAAAAGCCAAATCATTGAGGATGAATGAAATTATAAAGACCTGCTACTAATGATCCTATTCAGTAGTAGAAGTATTAAAAGCAACAAAAGCAGCACATCCTCATTCACTATTCATGCAAACACACAATTGTCATATCATTACTATTTGTTTGGGGACTGGGTTGTCTTTTCTAAGCTATGATTACAAACGCAGTGCAACTAAGTGTAAGCTGTATTACGTGTATGCACACATACCATGAATTAGCCTGTGCTTTCAGACAGGATTTGGAGGACAGGCCTGTTTTTTAGCAGAGGGTGTTCCTCTCCGTAGATGATGGTAGCCCCCGGTCATCACAACAGAATATATTAAGCACATTATGGATATGATTCCTGGGCCCAGGCGCACTGCAGAGGGGTCATTGCTTGGAGGCTTTGCAGCAGCTCCACACTTCCCCACTTCTCCACCATAAAGCAATAATACACATCCCATTAACTCTTGTCTCTCCTAACCAAAATGAAGGGAAATGTCTAGATAAGAGGAACAAGGAGGAAAAGACATGACACTTTTGTCTTCTTCTTTTGGTGTGGGCAGCAGTGGAGGCTGTTGGGAGGAGCTATAGGAGGATGGGCTCATTGTAATGGCTGGAATGGAATACATTGAACGTCCACTGGCGGACAGGCATTCAAATAATTGTTTTGGTATTATCAAGTTCAGATGAACGATTATAAATAAGGCCTCATTATGAATATAGAGATCCAATTGTTTAAGCGACGGATAATCTTGATAGAACAGTAAGTACATACTCTTAGCCTCATTTGTTATTGTAGGGAAAAGGTTCATCTCATAGTAACCATCCCATTTAGAAAAGTCTAGTGAGAAAATCTTCACTCGCTGCTAATATCTCCAACGACAGACAAACGTCAATTAATGATGCAGTTTAGCATAGATTTGGAGTTTAAAAGGGCTGGGACACTGCGGCAGAGCACATTTGTAGTGATACTGAATACTCAATGAAATAGACTGCAGGTGCTGAAGGAAATGTCTTTGTTCACATGCTACTACTGTTTACCTACAGTCTGTCCTAATTTTGAATGCATGAAATGTTCTCTTCTTGGGTAAAGACACGCTTCTGAGAAAGGATTTCCAGTGGAACTATGCAAAAGTCCCAACTAGAACTTGCACAGCTGGCATACAGAATATACTATAGAATAGTCCAAAATTAAGGAAATAAAATACCTTCTCATCTTCCTCCTCATCATCGGTCATGTTCATGTTCACCTACATGAGAATGGAGAGAGGTAGTGTGTTTTCAAATGGACAAGGACACATGCGGGCACTGGAGCATTTTGAACAAACACCTAGTAATGAAATTCTGCTCTAGTACATATACCCCTATTGGGAGAGGCCTGTTTCCATAGAGACGGCATCACAGGGGTGACCTCACACAAAAGGAGAGGTGAAAGAGGGCCTTCCTCACAAGAGCACTGTCACAGCAAAGCAATCTAATTTCTTCACAACATAAACACAACAGAAAAACAGAAAGAGGAAAAAAACATTTAATTTGGATGCTGTTGCCTAGATCCCTTTACATCAAGTCATCCCTGACCCCTGCATGGTGCACACTGTGACATTGCCTGGGAACAGGGTTGTGTTACTGCCGGGCACAGGGTCACAGAGAGGTGAAAGAGGCTCCACACTGGATATGAGGGTGAATCCAGGCTTTAACATTTCCCGGGGACTGCATCTTTGCCAGCAGCCTCAAACAATCAGTGAGCTAGGGTTGGGGATGGGGACGTTGCTGCAGGGAGGGGATGTTTGCAGGCCAAGGCCCCGGCCGTCGAGATGGCTTACAACACAGTGAAATTGGAGGGCATTGAGAAGTGTGAACAGCATTAACCTTTACAGACATGGCTAGGGGAGACTTGATTTCCATAACCTAGGCTTTGATACAGAGGAGATAGCCATGTCATCTTAAGAATGTACTCAATGCACTTTGTCTACAACAGTATCTACACAACATCAATACAATGTTGTATGCTGAAATAATACTGTATTGGTATCAACATGGTAAAAAAAATACATATATTTTTTATTAATACATTTAGCAAAAAATGATGCTAAGGGCATACTCTTGTCACGCCCTGATCTGTTTCACCTGTCCCTGTGATTGTCTCCACCCCCTCCAGGTGTCGCTTATTTTCCCCAGTGTATTTATCCCTGTGTTTCCTGTCTCTCTGACCGGTGAGTGGGCCAGGAGAAACATGAAGAGCTGCTGTGACATGTGTAGTATAGACCAGAGCTGTATGGAGTACAGTACAGTATAGGAGACACTCACCAGGTCCTGATTGCTGCTGATCCTCTCTGTGGTGATCTGGAAGTAGTTCCAGCCAATGAGCAGCAGCAGGAAGAGAGGCAGCATGAAGAGCTCCCAGGCCCACACCGTCACTATGAAGATCTGGAAGGACAGGAAGGACAGGGTGGGAGAGGGGGAGACTCATGAACAACACGGATACAGCACGGCGGGTGGCACTGCCCTCATACAACATGGGCCAGAACCCAAGCCCAGACATCACGGACACAATGTCCTCCTCCCACATCCCAGCATTCACCACTCAAAACAAACAATGGGTTTACCCACCACCCATGCCCCATGAACAACACAGCAGACTGCAAAGCTATGCCACGACACTATACAGCAGGGTACCCCAACTGGCGGCCTACGTTTTCTGAGCACAATGTTTTTTTTCATTGTTGGACATAAAAGACTGTAAAAACACCAGAAAATCAGCTTCAAGGTATTCCCACGCATAACAGAGAGATATGTGATCATATACAAATGTAAGCAATGTTTGAAATATTATGTTCTAGTCAAATATTATATCTGTTTTGGCTTCTTGTGATCAATTTGCAGTCTACAAATGATTTGTAATTATGTTCTGGTCCCCTGACCATCCGCACAAGAAAACAAATTGTCCTACGGCTGAATTTACTTGATGATCACTGCTATACAGCATCAGAGCCCCCTCTTAGTGGCTGGGAAGTAAGAGACCTTTGGGAAGGATTTTTAATATTCCAAAATCCAATTTATTTACAGAGATAACATGTGCTGGCAGTGTCCCTTTTTGCAGAACAGAAAGTCTGACAAGAGTAGGCTGTCTCTTATGCAGCATATCTAACCCTCTTAGATTGGGAAGCATTCAGGCTGTCTGACTGTGACAAGGCGCATATGGCAACTGGAGGAGCATTTGCAACGTTTACCTCTCCACAGCGATGATAGTGAGAAAAGCCAAGACCCCTGGTAGAAATAAGATGGATCACACTGAATGAGTAATCCCTCATAATTCTGTAAAGGAGCGGCGCTAAGAACAGCGAACAACACCCACTGCACTTCACAGCAGAGCACTAATTGGACGGCTGCATTTAAACCCATTTAGTGACAGCCTAATGAGTCTGGCTCTAGCTGGAATTATCCACTATGTGTGAGGAGGAGCGCACTAGCCTGTTGACGTAAAGAAATAAAAAAAAGTCCTAAAAATGTAGTTTAAATCTATTACTGGGTAACACTTGGCGTAGACATTCATTTTACCCATTTCTGGCATTTTTTTATTTTGTAATGGATATACGCCATTCTATAAATCAAATTTAATTTGTCACGTGCGCGTGTAGACCTTACCATGAAATGCTTCCTTACAAGCCTTTAACCAACAATGCAGTTAAGAAAATAAGAGTTAAGAAAATACTAAATAAACTAAAGTTTCAAAAAGTAACACAATGAAATAACGTGGCTATATACAGGGGCTATTGATACCGAGTCAATGTGCGGGGGTACAGGTTAGTCGAGGTAATTGAAGTAATATGTACAAGTACTGTAGGTAGGGGTAAAGTGACTATGCATAGATAATAAACAGCGAGTAGCAGCAGCGTAAAAAAAGGGGGTCTATGCAAATAGTCCAGGTAGCCATTTGATTAGTTGTTGGCTTGGGGGTAGAAGCTGTTAAGCAGCCTTTTGGACCTAGACTTGGTACTCCCGTACTGCTTGCCGTGCGGTAGCAGAGAGAACAGTCTATGACTTGTGTGCCTGGAATCTTTGACAATTTTTAGGGCCTTCCTCTGACACCACCTGGTATAGAGGTCCTGGGTGGCAGGAAGCTGGGCCCCAGTGATGTACTGGGCTGTACGCACTACCCTCTGTAGTGCCTTGCGATCGGAGGCCGAGCAGTTGCCATAGCAGGCGGTGAAGCAACCAGTCAGGATGTTCTTGATGGTGCAGCTGTAGAACATTTTGAGGATCAGGGGACCATACCAAAACATTTCAGTCTCCTGAGGGGGAATAGGCTTTGTCGTGCCCTCTTCACGACGGTCTTGGTGTATTTGGAACCATAATAGTTTGTTGGTGAGGTGGACTCCAAGGAACTTGAAGCTGTGTTGTTGCCTACCCTTACCACCTGGGGATAAAATACAATTTAATCTTTGAAAGGTTCAAAAACTCCTCTTTTATTAAACTTCGTTTTCATGAGAGGGAGAACTTAACCAAAAGGTTGAAAGAAAACAAACCTAGTAACTTAGAACACCCAATGAAATGATAATTGGGATGCCTGCACTCCAATAGCTCACTACAATAGCATGCTGTGCAGTCTGAGTGTGGACTGCTTGGGGCTTGTTACAGTAACAATATGTTTGACTTAGTCCTGAGACAGGATGTGAACCGGTGGGGCCTTCAGGCCTCCATTTGAGCCCTGTAAACAGCAGACTGGTCTTGTCATATCAGCCTGTCTCCAGCCCTACTGGCTCTGGGGCAGTCTACCTACTGCCACACAAGGCCTAGGTTCAATGGATTCAAACTGCCACCAGGGAAACGTGAACCATGAGTAATGCTGTAAACACTGGGCCCTCACAGCCCTAGGCTTCGTTCAATAATATCTGAGTAATGTGAAGTGTAGGAACAAGCAGAAACACGGTGGGATAACCAAGATGTGAAGACCTAATATGAACAATATGTTACTGTAATTTCTCCATAACAAATGAGTTTAATTATGCAGCGACAACTAACACTGGTGGGAAAACCTAAAGGTAAAAAATGAATATGCATGATGTGTGGAGGTAGCTTCAAAATGTCTCCTTTAGGTTATGAATAACCTACGTCATATGTTGTCACCTCTATTCGCATGAGGCTATTCTAAAGCGACACTGTTTTCAACCCACAGGAATTCAGCAGGCTGGCAGACAGGTAGCCTGTCATATCCAGAGTTTTCCCTTTAAAATAAAAAGAAAGGAATAAAATTTGCCTGGAAACTGACATGAGCCCAGCAGGAATGTTGAACCCTTTGCCCTCCCTGCAAAAGCTGCTACATAAACCACTAAAGTCTAATTGCCTGGTCTCTGTCTTCCTGTGCGAGTCAACAGAGGGAGCCAATTCATTTCCTCCCAGGGAGCCGGCAGAGAGAATCTGTCACAGGTATTCATAATCGCCCACTAATGCAAATTTCAGCTCACCGCACTCTGGCTTGGTGGACAAGATAAAAGCCTAGAGAAATACAATGCCTTTTGTATAAACTGAGCGCCTAAATGAGGGTATAAACCAAAACTGTCAGAAATATCTTCTCAATTCCTCCCTCTCGGTTTTTAAACACTAATACAAATTTGACTGTGAACATCTGGGAAAGCCTCTCGGATTCCTTCGCTCAGGCGCACAGAGCTGCCTCTTAGCCGTCAGATATCCCTCATTAATGAGCAGAGGTATATTTTTCCTCCTGTCTCCTCACATTCTCTGCTGCTTCTGTGAAATGGAGATGGAACTAATTCCCCGCTAAGTGGTTTATGTTTTATTAGCGCCAAGCGTGAGTGATTAAAGGACGGTGTGGACAAAGTGCAACCTGTCAGGCTTAAGTGTAAATTTATATTGAAAATAATCCACCTTTTAATTGGCCTCAAAGTTGGGCTATATTTCATTTCAGTCTTGAGAGCCTTCCTACTGTATTTTCTATCCCGCTACAAATTACACATGACAACAGGAACCTTAATGTCCAAAATACTACAACACTAATATGTTACATGAGCGGTAAAGCAGTCATTTATTTCACCAAAAGGACATAAAGCAACAAACAGAAAGCAGGGAAGCTAATAATTAATGATCTACCTGAAAGGTACGTTTCCACACAGCAGAAATGGAAAATGAACGACTTGTAATTGAACAAGTGTTAGTATGTCTGGGAGGAGTGTCTTTCATGTAGAAAACCTCCATTGACAAACACCATTTAGCTGAAAAATGCCTGCATGATAATGCATGCATGGGGTGTCTAGGGGGAAAATAATGAATTAATAAAACTATTAGCGCGCGTTGGAGTAGGTGATGGAGATGTACTCTCCTTAGCCACCTGTAAGCGCCTGGAGAAGGACCGACCCTGGGCTGCGCCACTCTGCCAGCGGGGTTAACAACAGGCTGACAGATTTGTTTTATAGTGCCATTAATATGATTCCAGTAAATGCATTCTGCGCCTTCTCATGCAGATCCCCTGGCCAGCAGAATCCAGCACCTAATAATAAAGCACTCAGCGATTAAAAGTGTGAATAAAATAACTCTTAAAGCTGAGCAAGCATGGCAGCTCACACCACCCACACTCTCCCAGGAGGGGGAGAAGGGACCGCAGCAGGAACAAAAGGACAAAGATGCCCTCTCCAAGAGTTTCTACCATCCTGCAAATTGATTAATGGGAGAGAGGCCCAGTCTACCAACCCAGACTACTGACTGACAGACTTTAACACTAGACAGGAGGTCTGCCAAACCCGGCATGTCTACACAGCTTCATGTAAACATATACCACAGTATATACTGCATATGCCAACTAATGAAATGTGATGATATAGAGAATTATATTTAATCCTACAATTATAGCAATTATTACCAATAGCGTATCACTCATTAACCGGACATTACGCATGTGTTAAAGAGGACACAGTAATTACAAATACAATACTACTGTAAACAGCTCTAATGGGAAATATTTTATCTTCTGTGTTCATCTCATATTTACCCGTGGTTGCGCTTGGAAAGCTACTGTGGCTAAGAGAAAAACTGAGCAGAGAGAGAGGAGAGAAGAAAGCCAACCAGCATTATGGCGGTCAGTCAGTGGGGATGTGGATGGATGCCAGATTACATGAACATAGCTGAATAAGTTTAACAAGGCTGACTACAGGCTCCAGGGGTATGTGTGTGTGTGTGTGTGTGTGTGTGTGTGTGTGTGTGTGTGTGTGTATGTGTGCACGTGCGTGCGTGGGACAGATCAAAATACCAACATGTAAAAGGGGGAAAAACGTAATATAGATGTACTTTTCTGGGTGAAATCAAGGGCACTAGGAGTAATCTGCATTGCTTCCTCAATTAAAATACAAAAAAAATGGATTTATAATGAATCAAAGGCCCCCACTGGCCAGGCTGGAACAGAGAGTCTGGTTGAGGGCTAATGTTGGGGATGCTACTGGGCGGCAGGCTTTAAAGCATGTGTAAACCCCGAGCAATGAGACATGTAATTTGTGGTGAGCTCGGGCCAATACGGGGACAGGCTTTCAGGGGGTGTCGGAGGCAGAGAGGAAGCAGATAAGATTTCTCTGCAGGGCAGGTAGAGTGTGTGGGCAGCCATGGTGCTCGGAGCTAACGCTGAATAAATATTTAAAATATGCTCAGCTCAAGTCTTATCGACTAGGGAGAGCGAGAGCGAAAAAGAGGGAGAGAAAAGAGAGATGCTGCATTCTACTGAGAGTGATAAAGGGGAAATCTCATCTCCCTCTTGAGCATGACCATATCAGCTGTAGAAGCTCCACAAAAGAATGTATACACAGTTCACACAAATAAACCATTGGTATACATAGAAGAGTTTCTGATAATCCATGGCCATATCATTTTTTTTTTAAAGAAACTCTTGTTTTACTTACTACAGTGGCTTGTAAGTAGTGTATGCCATGGAACAACAGTAAATCTAACAAATTAATATCTAAACTCCATCAATTTGAATCAAATTCTAATCTGGTAATTAATTTAATATTTATGAATCTAATTTAGTTTATCTGAATAATGATTAATAAAACAAGGAAATTGAAGGTTTCCAAATCAATGAATGTTAGCTAAGAAAATTCTGCGGCTAGTTAGGCGCCAGTACTACAGTACCAGTAGTAATAGTGGGCTCTTTATCAAAGGGAAGGGAAGACAAGAGAAGAGCGGCAGGGTATTAGCATTAGCTTGCAGGCCTGGTGTTAGCCGTTGTCTCCCTGCCTGCCTGTCTGACACATGCCAAGGCTGGAGCATATCTGGAGGCAGGGTGGAGTGAGGCTGGACCAGGGTTGGACCAGGGTGGTCAGCAGGGGCCCCGTGGTGCCTGTCAGTGGTGGCCACTCCGACCCCAAGCTCCAGCACTGGCCACAAGTGTTTAATCCGTGTCGGGAGCGTTAACACTGAGCGACCTCCTGGGTGACAGATCCGCCATGCGAGCCTTTTCCCCCCGAGGAGGTGGGGAGGGAGGGAGTGGCGTGGACTCTATTTCCCTTCCCTCCCTGTCAGCTCGACTCACAGACACATTAGCGTGCCGAGGCCGAATCCTGCCCAGTCACAGCAACACACAGGGGCGGTCAGGTCGCAGGCTCTGCAGCAGCCGCCTGGGGAGGTGTGTCCTCTGTGACTGGGAAGGTGGTGAGCGTGTTAGAGGCAGTCATTATGATACAGCACACACCACGGGGCCAAAGAGCTCTATTTTCATGTCATTCAACAAATGTAAACGCCTGGAGTTTGCTAAATGGCGTTGGCACTTGGATTGGAACTAGTGCTCTGGTAGGACGACATGAAAATAAAGCTCTTTGGCCATGAACAGCAGTGGTGCATTTTGCGTCGAAATAAAGTTGAATATGCAGAAAATAGCCCCATAATTACTGTAAAATATGGTGGTGGAGCTTTGATGTTTGCTTCCACTGGTCCTGAGGCCCTTTTTAAGGTCAACGACATCATGACCTTTACCCAGTACCAGGACATGTATGCCAAAAATATGGTTTCCTCTGCCAGGAGGCTGAAACTTGGCCGCAAGTAGATATTTCAGCAAGACAATAACCCCAAGCACACATCAAAATCCCCCCCAAAATGTTAATTGACCACAAAATTCAACATTTTGCAATGGCCATCTCAGTCTCCGGACTTCAACCCCATTGAAAACCTGTGGTTTGAATTAAACAGGGCTGTCCATAAGCAGAGACGAAGGATATCAAGGATCTGGAAAGATTCTGTATGGAGGAAGATCCCTCCCAATGTGTTCTCCAATCTGATAAAATATTTTAGGCTCAGGGTAGTCATCCTCGCGAGGTCAGGTGTTGAAAACAGCTAATAATTTTACCCCTATCTTTTTGAGAGAATACATTTCTCAGAGCATTTGTATTATTAAGTTTCTTGAGCATAGAGCATCAGTATTTGTATTTTATTTATTTTATACATTCTTTTTTTTGCTAAGGGTGCCAATAATTTTGGACCTGACTGTAAAACCGCTACAGACACACAGGCAAAGCACCACGGCAGATGCACCAACACAGAGGCCTGCAGTGTTAATCACAGCAACATCATCTGGCTTGTTTATCCTCTTTCATGCCACTTTGTCATATTTCAAAAAGTTTATGAAAATGAATATATTTCACAATACAAGCCAATGAATTATTAAAATAAACTTGCATATAACATTTATTATTTTGCAGGAAATCTGTTATTTTAGCGCTCTAATTGAAAGAGGACAACAGTCTGCCAGAGAAAGGCTCTCTGTACTATAAGAGGAAGCATCTCAAGGTTACGGTTACCAGCTAGCCCCAAGAGTTGTCAACTGACACACTGCTATCCACAATGGCGACTCAATAACAACAATACTGATTATTTTTTTTAAAAGAAGGCATCGCTTAATGTTTCCAGATACTAATATCCTATTCATTAATAATTAATACATCTCAGACTACTTTCTAAATCATGCACACACACATCACCATCAAGGGCTGTCTCCCTCTCCCTCCCTGCCACATTCCCACTGCAAACTCTGTGAGAACTCCCACAGCCATAGAGTTTAAGAGTGTAACCCCCCTGAGACTGCAAGAACCCACTCCTTTAAGGCCAGCCAGCCGAGCCACACACAGTCCTCCAACTTTTTCAACAGAAAGAAAGCAGATGCAGAGAAAGGAACGAGAGGAAGTTTCTCAGGCACTCACGCAGTTTGACTTTATACTCCTCTCACACTCTTCTGGTCATACATACTGCATTACTGCATTGCAGTAAACCAAAACGGGGCAGATCAGTGCTCACCAAACATGTCATTTTGGGGGACGGTGTTAAACAGAATAATTATAACAGCGCTAATTATGCCTTTGATCCTGGCCGTCCTGGTATTCTGGGTAATAGCCCCGGCCGGCGCGGAGGGGGGGTTGTGCAGCGACACCTCACAGGTGGTCCCCCGGGACCACTGGATCCAGATCTGACCCTGTCCTGCTCTCATCTGGGAGACAAGGAGTCTATCAGCCCAAAAAAGCAGCCTTGGCAGCTGCCAACTGTGTTTACAGCTGCACCGGATCAAACATTTATCAAATACCATCTTTAAATTCTGTGATGAGAGGCAATCAGCATTTCACAGGCTGTCAAATGATGTCTAAAACAGTTGCTACCTGGCAGTGTCAAAAAGAAAATGGTTCAAATAATCTCATACGGTATACAGGTTTCTTCCTAGTCAGAACTCCTGACAGACGAGACTAGCTCATATGTTAAAATATTAATTCTACCTAAATACTTCAAGCGCTCTAATGACAGCAAAGCTCAAAAATCAGCTTTCAAGTGTAAATGAACCCCTTTTCATTTTTATACTTACATCCATTTCATCTAAATCAAAATTGTTCTCAACTTTAAACTTCTGAAACAGATTAATATGGCCAGCTAATACATGCTCATTTAGTATGTTTGAGAAACTTCTATTCTGTTGATCCAGCGGATCCACAGAATGGAGGACTTCACTTTCACAGTATTTTCCCATGAAGGATTCTAGTTGGGAGCAGTAAGTGATCTCCCATCAGGCTCTCCACTACATAGTTCAGCAGTGCTATAGCTCCCTCTACAGGCACTGAAAATGTCTGCAGGAAAGAACTCTGGGTGACCCCTCTCTCTGCAGTTGCTGCTGATGTATAGCACATTCATCTAGCTCAGTGTTGGGGAGAAGCACATTTAAAAGGGAGTTATTTGATGAAGATTTTAGCTGTCACGCTCTCTCTCTCTCAGAAGAAGGGGACATGCCGTTGTCAAACTTTAGAAAAAGGCACTTCCTAAGCTCATTACTGTAGCATAAACAAGCACTGAAAAATATATACATTTCTTGTTTGCATTTTCGTTCACTGATGAGGTTTATGAGGCTTTTGCAGGAGAATTTTTTTTTTATGTGTGAGAAAGATTATTTTAACATGACCTAATTAGAAAGTCACCATTTTAAAACAAACCTATGGGTGGAAAATAACTTCCCTTACAAAGGAGACAACGCAATCAGAATCAGTAACCTCCAGCCTTGCAAAAAATGACAGTGCTGCAGAAGTTTGCATTCCTTCGAGGCTTCCTCTTCGCATTATATTACTCTATGGCAGTAGAACGCCTGATGAGCCATCAATCTTGATTTCCAAACAGAGTACTTTCTATACCCAATTTACTCAGAATACATACTTCTCTGATTGCCACAGGGAAAAGTTATGTGCCTGAGAAGTTTATAAAAAATTCTAACATTCTCCATACATCCCTCTGTTAACATAGACCAGACCTGATGCAGACCTACAGGGCAAAACATTGCCAATGCAGCTCATGGGAGATTAGATTGCAGTGAACTTTTTGTCAGACAAATCTCTCATACAAACTAAAAATACTTTACACATACCAAAAGGTATTTTATAACGCACACATGAAGATCCACATTCCCTGAAATGATTGCTTCATCTGAGCAGCAATGTATACTGCATGTTGTGAGCAGGTCAGAGCATTAGCCTATGGGACTTACAGCAGCTTGGTGGCTAAGGCTTCCTGGTAAGGCACTAGCGAATGATCCCACAGTCCTGGGATGAAACCACATCAGCGGTAATGCATTACAGGATGCATATGGAGTAAAACAGCAGGAATGGTCTAGCTGGCTGATAAATAATGTATTGTAATGTATATTAAAGGCTGAGCCAACACTGCAGCCGTTCCTAGCAGCATATTCTGAGAACCAGCAGAAGCAGAGGCAGAGTGCTGCTGTAGAAAAGAGCAGACAGTCTTCTAATTATGCACATCTAAGAGGCAAGCAGAGGCCATCTGTCAGTGTCTGAATCAGTTACCTTATTACCAGTGCCTAAAGATATAAATATAGGAGAGGGAGCTGCTTTCATTAAGGCACACGGTGGCATGCTGCTTCAGATGGCTCCAAACACAAACTTAATTGCAAATGAGGACTTGTTGTGAGGAGGAGTGGCCCTAGTGTGGCTGTGCTGTCGCTGACCCCGCAGAGGGCCAGGGCACTAGCATGTGTAGTGGTATGTCACAGGGCTTGTAATGGCTGTCAAGGCCCCTCGGCTGCCCTCTCGTCTCACATGGCAAGGATTTTGTCTGTCTGTGTTTTTACTCACGCCCAGGAGTTCTCTGACTGTCGATCCGAAGGCCATATTCCGGCTATGATTATTGCTGCTCATCATGCAGTGAGGTGTTGTGGATGAGATGCCTGATTAGAAATCAGAACTTTTCTCCGGTCTAACTCTATCTGCTGGTGAGTGGGTGATAAACACTACTTATTTATCAGCAGGCTGATTCACTCTCTCCTCAGGCAAGTCTCAGGCACCTTTGACACCAGCGCTTTGGGAAGCACACCTCATTCCAGAGGAAGCCATAGGGCTCAGTGGACTGCAGATAGCCAGACTGCTCTATTGCAGTGTCTGTCTCTAAATAGAACTGCCTGGGTACCAAACTGTCCATCTTCCTCCAATGAAGATAAGACAACACACAGAAAACATTTCCTTACTTTCAACAGGAGCACTATGCTCATACTAAATCAACAAAAGATCTATCTACTTACAGTATACATTTTTAGATATATTTACCCCACAGTAATAAAATAATGTACATATTTCTGGCAGAGGTATGCCAGAGTAATCCCTGTTTTTCCCTCCCCAGATCTCCTATTTGTGGGCTTGTCTTGAACAGCAGGTGTAGTAGAAGTGAAAAAGAAAGACTACCACACTCTGGTGGCCTGCACAGCATCTCATTTTAGATGGGGGCCAGGAGATGGCCCTATACCGCTGACCTGTCACCTGTCAGCCGGCCTACCCTGACTGCCTGTTCTCCTGCCCGCCCGCATGGCTGACTACCTGCTTTTCTCCCTCAAAGTCTCTGCCTATCTGCCTATGCACTTGCATACAATATACTCTACATTCCCGTCAGTCAGTATGTCTGTGTGTCTGTGTGTGTGTCTGTCTGTCTGTCTGTCTGTCTGTCTGTCTGTCTGTCTGTCTGTCTGTCTGTCTGTCTGTCTGTCTGTCTGTCTGTCTGTCTGTCTGTCTGTCTGTCTGTCTGTCTGTCTGTCTGTGTCCATACCTGTACCACAGGCTCTGATATGGTGAGCCAGGCCATTGCCTGAGGGGACATCCACCTGAGGATCAGTGAGCAGGGTTTAGAGAATACACCAGGTATGAAATGCACGTCGTCCCGAAACAGAACATAGAGAGGAATAAAGGCTGTGAAGAAAGGGATCTGTCTGTGACCGCTTCCTCACCCTGACTTGACGCTGCCAGGGCTTTATGGCAAGAGGATGCTCTTAATCATGACATTACATGTACTTTAAGGGGGATTCACGGGGTGAAATAAAGATTATTTCAGCTTAGGGCAATAGATCACAACGCCTCATTAAAACCTCTAAACAGAGACATTTATACAAGGTTCAAATCTCACAGGCCGACTGTCACTCCTCCTCCACACAGAAGAGCAGGGGGAATGCTTTACCAGGAAGTCAGATGACCAAACGGCCAGACCGAAGCCCTTCACATAAAGCCCTAGTGCCAGAAGAACACTGAAGGAAGACAAGTGGGGTTTGAATTAAAGGATAGAGCACAGCTTCTACTTTACTTTCAAATGCAAAATGAAGATGGGAGCTTCGATTCATTGGAAGTACGTGACTGAGAAACAGTAACAAGAATCTAGATATGTATACCTGATTTAACCATACTGTCCATTATCTATTTCACATAGAAGGAAAGGGTTCAAATGTTCTGCAGTGAAATAGGACAGAGACACCACTTGCACAGCCCAAGGCTTGGCGCTAGTTCATTAACATGGGGCAATGACTTACCAGGAAGGCTATTATACTCCGCTGCCTGCTCTCCCACTGAAAACAGCTTTTAATGTACTGTAACGTATGCAGCAGTGCCATGGTGATTTTCCGAACTCTGTAGATATTCTGGGCAAGGACCTAATGGGAGAATCAGATGGCAAATGGCAGTTAGCATGACTTGATTAAAGGCTTTATGTGTATGATTCATAAGCAGGTTTATTCAGGTTTACTCAAGGCCTTATTTGCTGCTGTGTGGCTTTACTAGTTTGATGTCTGGAGTTAATAAAGCCAATTAGTTTGACTATGACCAATCAAAGCTTCTATGCTGCTTGCCTGTGGCAGCTTTGTTTCTGTTACATGAGGGGCATGTTCCAGTACTCACACTTCACTCCTTCATCCAACAAATTGTGTCTACCATGCTTTATGTGTATAAATCATGAACCTTAGATTATATAGGCCTAAAATTCATTGCTAGAACAAACCTTTTTGGCAAATTTTGGGTTGTCCTCCAGGAATTTTTCCTCTATTGGTTTGAAGGTTCTTATGCCGGCTCTAACCTGAGAAAGATATTACAAATGATCAAAGACAAATCCAATCCAAAAGCAATGAGAAAGAAACTCAATGCAATTGGAAAACAGTATACAGTGAGTTGGGTATATGACTGGGTCATCTGTCAAAGAGCATTAGCTAGGCTAGAATCAGCCAGGGAGTTCTTACTGGGTTATAGTGGACCTCCATCACCAGTGAGATGGTCCCTTTGGCCGGACCCCCCCAGTTCGCTTTCTTTAACCCCCGGGTGACCTGCTGTCCATTCTGAACCTGTAGCGGTGGAAAATGCATTACAATCAATAGCACCTCTCTGACCCATGACATGTTTTACGACTTGTCAATGTCAATGAATAAACTATAAGCCCCTTATAAATCCAAAGATCCCCAACTTACTGTGAGTAATGGAATGGCCACTCTGCCCAGAAGGTCTGGGGCTTTGTCTCCGTCTTCACCAAAGACCGTCAGCTCCAAAACATCATGGATGTCCTTTATTGGGCTGCCAACAGATAACCAGTTAGTCCGAATCCGAAGGAATACATTCACTTGCATCAATGTATGCAAAGTACACTAAAAGACCAAGTAAAAACACATGTACAATGTAAAGACTTTTTTCCACTCAGGGCTGAGTGTTTTGTAGATGGTGTGAGTCTGTAGCCTGCTGTTCCCCAGCTCCAGTACACAGAATGGATCACTTTTCCCTGCAAAGAAAGAAGAAAGCTGTGTTAAAATGTGTTTGCAATTGTAGATTAACTTAGCCATGTAACTTAACCAGTTAAAACGGTAATGACTAAAAGTGGAGTGATACATCACCATTGAGATCAGTTGATGTGAGATCTGTGGCACTGACAACCTTGACTTGAAGGAAGCCAACCTCCCTCAAACTTTTGTGCGAGTTCTTCAAACTCTGCAAAAATAAAATGATACAAACCAGTCTTACTTAAATGTATTAACGCAAGCTAGTATTCCTAGAGAGCTTTTGAAATGTACTTACTAATCTACTGGTAGCACTTATATTAATTCAACCATGTAAAATATCAAAAGTGGCATGAATAAATAGTAATATGTCACTAAACATGCTAACATATTTCTCTAGGATTTGGTCCCTCTCGTCTGGCTGTTCCAGGGGAGTTTTGTTGAATTCGTTGATGGACACCCCACAGCAGGGGTTGAGGGTGGCCAGGAACACCAGCCTGCCCTTGTCTTCGTCCAGGACATGAGTGTAGAGCTGCTGAGTGGCTACTGGCAGCCTGGACAGGTCCACCTCAAACCTAGATAACGATGGGATCAGTCTTCAATATCACTACTTAATAAGAATCAAATTAAAATCAAATCTAATGTATTTATAAAGCCCTTTTAACATCAGCAGATGAGACAAAGTGCTTATACAGAAACCCAGCCCAAAACCCCAAACAGCAAGCAATGCATATGTCTATTTCAAAGAACAGCAGTCGTACCACAAACACAACACTCAGAATCAAGCAAATCAATACTCACATTCCCCAGGATTCCTCGCTCTTCCTGCCTCTCTTCGCAAACACCTCCACCTGCAGTGGCTCCAGACAGTCCTCATACTTGTTGAAGTCAAACCTCTCCCTCCACTGAGGGTTGGCTTGAACGCACAGGTTCTGGGGGAGAGAGAAAGAGCAGAGTGCTGATACAGTACTGTAGCGTAGGTGGTCACTGGCACAATCACACACAGAGCCTGGTGTGGAGCAGTGTCAGGTTTAATGCAGTGTCACAGTGAGCAGAGACTACATGACAGGTGGATTAAGTCTTCATTCAGTGCTACCAGGAAGGGGCGGGGGAGAGGAGAGGAGGGTTTTTTGTGTGAGCGCACCTCAGCCTCCTCTCTGGGATCGTAAACACTGACAGCATCCAATTAGAATTAGCTTTGTTCAACAAACAAGCTGAAACGAAACCAGAGGTTTACAGAGAAATGACATGAAAACACAAGACGGGCGCACTGCGGAATCATCAGGGGGGAGGCCAACAAGTAGAGGTAGATGAGCAGGGCATGCTGGGTATGCAAATCAAGTAAAGCATAGTGAAGCCCTCCACCTGAAGGAGAGCATAGAAGGGAGATTGTACAGTGGCAGAGAGGCCCAGTCTAATGAGCTGCTCTGCCATGCCCCAGTGAGCCAAGGTGGAGGTGAGCCACTGACAGGCCCCTGCTGAGAGAAAGGGAGGGAGAGAAGGAGAGAGAGGGAGAGACAGAGAATGAGAGAAAGTGGGGGGTGAAATGCCAGTGGAGAGCATATGCAAAAGGGTAGGGGAAGAGAAAAGAGGAATGGAGGAGGCAAAAAAACCCAAGGAGAAATAGATTAGGAAAGAAGCTCACCTTGCTCTTGTACTTCTGCTCTCCCAGTCTGTAGCGCACATAGATGTCCCCCTGGACATTTTCAGGCATGTCCTGTCCCTCTACCAGGGTGATACCAAACACTCCACTCCACAGCTGGCTGTTCTTGGTGGCCTCAGCCGAGCGCTGGATCTGGGCTTTATCTTGGGGCTGGGTTTGGTTCCCCTTTTGGTTCTGGACTCCCTAAGAGACACAAACATGGACACACAGCTGCATTAGGACACCCTCCATGACAAAACACTCTGAGTGGCTACCCCACTTCATTCACCTGCCCCTCAAATCTGGCACCTCATTACATATATGGATTGCATGAAAGTACTGTAGGACTCCGCTAGGCTCCAGACCCTCTCTGTTTGAGAACATTAGCCCATCTCCAGTGACAGCAGCAGAGCCACACCAGTGAGGAGAGGTGCAGTTCCTGGAGAGAGGGAATGTCAGTGAGCAGAGCACAGCAGCCAGATGTCCCTGGCTGTGACAGTCCCACTCATCACAGACCCAGAGACAGAGTGGGGGGAGGCAGGACACTTGGCATACTGCACAGGAGACAGCAGGCAGCAGTGAGTAATGATGCAATCCAACCACACAACCCTCTCATCAGCAAATTATGCATGGGTGTACATACAGTCTGGGAATGATATACACAGCATTGTACACATTGGTCTATTCTTCACTGAATCCCAAACCAAAATGTTGACTGTCTTCAGTGATATCTCTTATCTCAATTGTCCAATCAAATTTCTAAAATAAACTATTAGGGTGTTAAATGTCCAGGATGTCAAAACACTGAGACATCAAGGACAGCCCCTCCCAAATGATCCAACGGTCCTGCCGTGGCACAGCGGGAAACAGAGGAGGAGAAACAGGCCTTGATATGTGTCCCTGTGTTAAAGTTCCCTTGAGCCTGTGCAGTGATAGGCCGTCTCTTTCAAAACAAACAGCAGAGAGAGAGAGAGGTTGTGTGGGCTGACTAATTAAAGAGCAGGGCTATAATCTGCTCTGGCCTCTTTGATACTCTGTCTCCCTCTGCTGCCTTGGCCGGCACAGCTTCAAACGGCTCCCCTGCCACCCAGTCCCTCCCATCTCCTCTCCCCTTCTCTCCAGGGTCACCGCCCACACCGCAGCCCAGGGCCCAGGCTGCTGGGGATCAGAGCCTGTACGCCGGTCTCAGGGACCTGCATTAACATGGAATACCACGGCACAGCGCTGCTCGGCCCTATAAATACCCCTGCTCTGCTCTCTACAGAGGAGGAATACAGAGGAGTGGAGGGGCGACATAAAGTAGGGCCTGGCCAAGTCATCCCAAGTGTTTATCTTGGACAGAGTTCTATCTCAGCGGCCAATAAAACAATTCCACTTAACTGTAAGTGGCCCCTAAAGAGAGTCTATTCCTGGGCCTAAAAGGGGTATGCGATTGCTTCCATATGGTGGGACAGCATGGGGACGAGCAGGATGAGCTCAAACCTAGGTCCATTTGGCTGGTACCTCGGCTCTGTCCATCCACAGCTGTGATATTACATCCTAACATCTGGGTTATTGCCCGCTATGCCTGGGAATTATCAACCTCGCGAATCTTCGGCATCCCACACTGGCAATGTGCCTCGAACATCAGAGCTCCCCCCCACCCCTCCTCCTACACGGCCTCCTCCAGACAGAAACACTATCAAGCAAAGCACAGAAACAGAGTTTTACTGGGGCAGTTGCCATTCACTGTCTCTGTGGTAGTTGTCTCTGTGGTAGTGTTGAGAGTGAACAGGAGTGGGGAGTAGCAGTGGGAGATGAAGAATGACTAGCTTAGTGCTCAGTCCCGGCCATCAGATAGGTGTCAAATGGAACAGTAATTTAGAGAAATATCATCTTTGCTAAAAATATGGGTTCAAACATCACATTAACATTGTCATACGGCCACGGAAATGTCTTGGTACCGCCATCTGCCTCTGCCAAATGACAGGGTACATTTGCACCACGATTTGATGAACATTTTCACGTTGTCTTTCTATCTGCCCATTTATCCATCTGCAGAGCATACAGTGACTATGTGAATTGTGCTTTATTTCTTACCTGTTTAACATCAAACTCAGATTCAGAGAGAGATTAAACAGTGGCAGATGAAGTGACTGGATAGGTGTGAGAATAAACCCACAAGCACCATCATGAGAAGAGCACCGGTCCAAAACACATCAACACTAACTGCATCCAATTTCAGCCTTCATCACAATGCTTCAAATGAGAGAGCTGTATTAAGGGCTGTATATTAAACCCAATAAAGGCTCTACTCCAAACTGTGCCTAGTCAACATGTAAATATGCATGGTTTAGTCTGACACTTGAAAATACAACTTGTCATTATGAAACCATGTGTACAAAATACATTATTTAAGGTTGAAAATGCATGCACAAAAAACAAAATCCTGGGTCTATACTTCGCTCTTTGTTATGATAGTCATGTATAATACAGTGATCTACTGCCCCCTGCTGCTGGATATCAGGCACAATCTCAGCCACATTTGGATTTCTCTGACTAAAGTAATGGTTGTACTGTTAGTAAGTCTAGTACTGTATGTCTATTCTAGCAATAGACATTGGCATATACTGACATTGAACAGATTTTAGAATAAAATGCACACAACTAAATTATGCAAGTAGAAAGGAGACCAGTGGAAAATAGAACATTCTAGATCCTACCCTCTTTTTCTGGTGCCATTTCTGTTAACGAGAAGAAGAAAACAAATCAGGAACATTTGAAAATATAGTGATTGAAAATATTGACATTGAAAATTAGGGATGTAACATTAGACTCAAATCAAATCAGGCTTACACGTTTTTTGATAGTAGCGTCTCTAAAAGTGAGGCATGTGTCCATGACGATGACCCCCATGTCATCCTCCAGACTGTTGGGGTCCTCCAGACTCAACACCATCTCACCGGTCCTGGACAAAGAGAGACAGAGACGTACTGCAGTTTACTAGATAATACACTGAGTGATTAGCAGAGCATGTGTATTACTCACTTGTCTAATTCAAGGTTTTTGATGACAATCGTGCTGGAACCCATGAAGTCATCAGTGGTTAGGTCCTTATCGTAGACCTGCAACAGTTAGAAACACCATATTCAATATAAAAACTGTATGTCAATCAGGTTTGGCACAATGAACTGTTATTGCATGTCAGTTGTGTATCCTTTGCAGGCCATAGCTATGACATGATTAGAGTGTCAATCTGTCACTTTTATGACAATATAAGTCCATTGCCGTTCATTTGTAGGTGTTACTTAGACAAACTAAGTCAAAACAACAGATCAACGTGACACTCACCCTCACGTCAACAACCTGCTCTCGATCCTGCAGGGGGAAGGAGAAGGACTCGCTCCATTTTGGATTTAGGTTCTTATACACAACTTTGCTTTTGTAAATCGTCTTCCCTTCCAGTTTGAACTTGACATAAGGATCACTTGTACCTAGAGATTCAAAAACAAAACGGAATGTTCAGAAAATTGCAGATAAAAGCAATATCAGATTATCAACACAATCAATCATGATATGAGACAAATTCGTACTTGCAAAGGGGTGTCATTTATACAACAATTGTATTAAAAAATAAACGTACAAAATGTAATATATATGACAGGAAACCAGTCAGATCCGCACCAATTAGAACACACAGAGACTGAGATATGCAGGGATGAGGTACACCGCACATGTATTTATGAAAACAGAGGGATGTATCTGTTTATTTGTGAAAGAGAAGAAACTCTCGCCAGCATGAAGCAACCAGCAAATAAAGTCCTGAAACCAGGAGCAACCAGTGTTAATCTCACAAGCCTGTTAAGTAAGTCGGCCTGGTGGTGGGGTGGGGGGACGGGGCGTCTTTGTCTCAGCCATGGTATGAAGATTGCCTGAAAAATGAAAGCCAGTCCCATGCCTTCATTTGTATGGAGAAATGAAAGGGTGCTTGAGAGAACCTGCAGGGAGGCTTGAATCACATGACAAAGGCCCTGTGGGGATGGGCTGTCAGGCCTGTCAGCTCCCCACTCCAAATGAACATCTCCCAAAGGCAGGCAGGACCCACAGCAGCTCCGCCCTGCCAGTCTGACAGGAAAACCTCCAGGCAACTTGACAGGAGGAGAATGTGGCAGCCAGTGAGGAGAAAAGCTCTGGCGTGACAGAATGGTGACCATTGAAATTAACCGCGAAAAAAGGGGAGAACAAAAAAAGAGAAGTGGGGGCTGGTGGCGAGGGTCCTTTCAGAATATGTAATGACAGTGGATGGTGTTGGTGGGTCTCAGGCACTAAACAGTGGAGAGGCAAGGGGCGTGTGGGTATTGCATCATCATCATGGTGCCATCCTGTCAGGAAAAGTAAGGTCTCAACTAGCAGGGAGCTGTGGCCCGAGACGACAAGGTTAGTGAAGCCACGGCGACAGTTGCATAAGAAACCTTAGCACAAGCTGAGGGTTACATAGAGAAAATAATATAGCCTACATATGGCAGCAGCGGTCAGCCAGGCAAAGAGGTGGAACTTAAGATTGCAGACAAAAAACATGTTTGATTGAATTTCAGCCAAAAACCTCCAACCGATATGTTCATAAAATAAAATAAACAAAATGTTCCAGAGATGTTTGGTTTTCAATAGCAGCGGAGAAATGAATAAAGTCCATGTTGTGTCTTTCAAACAGCAATTCAGTTTATGGACAGTTGAGGTCGCTGCTTCCCCAAACCAATTGCATTGCATCCCAACAAGCCCACAATGACAGTGGGCAGATGACTGAGGAATTGAACAATTGAGGTATGCATATGAGAAATATTTTAGTTGTATTTTGAAGGGGAGACTACATCATATTCAGTAAATATTAAATATAACAATCAATAATTTTGGGATACAAACCCCAAGCAGTCAGCAGTATTCCACAAGCCTTCGGTATCTTATCTGCTGTATATAATGGAATGCCATGCACTGGGTGTACAAAACATTAGGAACACCGTTGCACCCCCTTTTGCTCTCAGAACAGCCTCAGCACAAGGTGTTGAAAGCGTTCCACAGGGATGCTGACCCATGTTGACTCCAATGCTTCCCACAGTTGTATCAAGTTGGTTACACTGATTGAAGTGGATTTAACAAGTGACATCAATAAGGGATCATAGCTTTCACCTGGATTCACCTGGTCAGTCTATGTCATGGAAAGAGCAGGTGATCCTAATGTTTTTTATAAACTGGGTGGTTCGAGCCCTGAATGCTGATTGGCAGACAGCCATGGTATATCCGGCGGGTAGCCTAGTGGTTAGAGTGTTGGACTAGTAACTGAAAGGATGCAAGATTGAATCCCGAGATGACAAGGTAAAAATATGTTGTTCTACCGATGAACAAGGCAGTTAACTCACTGTTCCTAGGCCGTCATTGAAAATAAGAATTTGTACTTAACTGACTTGCCTAGTTAAATAAAGGTTAAAAAAAATATGTAATCAGACCGCATACCATGGGTATGACAAAACATGTATTTTTACTGCTCTAAGTAAGTTGGTAACCAGTTTATAATAGCAATAAGGCACCTCAGAGGTTTGTGGTATTTGGCCAATATACCACGGCTAAGGGCTGTGTCCAGGCACTCCACGATGCGTGGTGCCTAAGAACAGCCCTTAGCCGTGGTATATTGGCCATATATCACACCCCCTCGTACATTATTGCTTAAGTATACTCAGTTTATGACATGCCAACATATCAACATCTACTGTCCTATACAGACCAAAATAATAAGTATGACATAAGTTAACATAAACATTTACAACCATTGTGATTTAAGACTAGGGATTTCCTTCAATGTGTTCAGAACACTACGAATTACAGCAGAGGTCCAAACTTCCTAGGATGTATTTTAGCAAACCTCCAGCAGGTGGCAGCTTGTCATTTGTGGCGGGAAAATGTTATTTAACAGCAACAGTGAAACATTGCATGGACTCTCCAACTGACAAAAACATGTTGCATCTAAATTTGCATTGGTTATGAAAACCATACCACATAATTTGTTTCTCCACACATGTTGTTAAGGGAAGGCTCCTGGGTGTGTTTTGGCGTCAGATTCTGGTCTGACTGGAATCACTGTCAAAAATACATTCCACACAGTTAGGGGCCCTTTGTAATGTATGTGCTTCAACTAAAAAATACTTTCTTGATGACATGTTCAAAATCAAGATCAACAAAGTAAATATGATGAATTGCTTTGTCATCATCCTACTCACGGCATAAGGGACACCTTCTCAAGTTGAAAGTATGCGTCTATCAATATACCCAGCATGCCTCAGACTTTACATTCATCCATATGTAGACCTCCAAAAGTACCAGGTTATTTTCGTCCACTTACCATTGCGGTCTCTGATGACCAGGTTCCTGCCCTCCTTCAGGTTGACGGTGAGGAGGTACTTCTGGATAGGACCAGGTGGGCCCCTTGCTGCCACAGCCTGTCAAGGAAAGGAATCACATTAATATGATGCTTTATAGTCTAAAATCTTAGTGTTGTCCATTATCATTGACAAGGTCAGGACATCCAAGTCCAGTACTCACATTGTTGCCTGCTTGACCCTGCAAGGGTTGGGCATAGAAGTCATTGTGCTCATTGGGTAACTAAGGGAGAGAAAAAAATGTAAGCTTATCAAAAAGACATCTACAAAGAATGGAACAAATGTAGACGTTATCATGTTCAGTCACGTTGTTTACCACTTTTTAACCTCAGGTACTATAATTGTACCGGCAACCAGTAAGGCAGGTTTGTAGCCTCAACAATGTCTGGCCTTGTAATAAGACAGATCTACATTTAATACAATGGAAGGGACTTCAGGTCGGCATAAGAGCTACTAAAATAAGGTTTCTTCTGCTCAGCATATACATTATATGAGTATAGGGATTGCTATCTGCAATGGGATTTCTGACAAAGAACCACTGAAGCGTTGTCTTAAAGATAGAATGTTATTTTAAACAGTAACAAAGCGGCCAACCGCCTCTGTTTCGTAACCACTCTATGGATACAAGGACTGACCGTCCATGAAATCAAAATGATCGTTTTAAGCATGTTTTTAAGCTACTGTATACAGTGTTTAATCGAGTACTCAAACGGAAGTCAGAACTCGATCTTTAACCAGAGATTCATTTTTTTCTAATACTGTAAAACTGTCTGATTTATTTCATAACTCTGGTCAAAATTGAAAACAGGGCGACAGGTAGCCTAGCGGTTAAGAGCGTTGGACCAGCTCAAGCTCTCCTATCACAGCACAACTAACTCCATGAGTAGGGCCCTGTGTTTTGGTTAATTTTGCATGACCTGGATTTTCGTCGTTATTTAAAGCTTTTCATCAAACTGTCCGATTTCCTTTTCATGTCAGATGGTCCAGCGCCATCATCATTTTGGGTTGAATTCTCATTTCTGGAAATGGCTAAAAATAAAGGTTCAAATCCAGATTGTTTGACATGATTAACCAAAACACATGTCCCTATCCATGAGAAATCATATGCTTATCACACACAAAGAAACTGGAACTGAATATCCAGCAACTTCGCACAGCCATTGAAGAGGAGTGGGACAACATTCCACAGGCCACAATCAACAGTCTAATCAACTCTATGCGAAGGAGATGTGTCGAGCTGCATGAGGCAAATGGTGACCAGATACTGACTGGTTTTCTGATCCACGCCCATCTGTGACCAACAGATTCCTATCTGTATTCCCAGTCATGTGAAATCCATATATTAGGGCCTAATGAATGTATTTCAATTGACTGATTTCCTTAATATTAACTGTAACTCAGTCAA
Source organism: Oncorhynchus mykiss (assembly GCF_057628025.1). Taxonomy (NCBI): domain Eukaryota; kingdom Metazoa; phylum Chordata; class Actinopteri; order Salmoniformes; family Salmonidae; genus Oncorhynchus; species Oncorhynchus mykiss. Next base: position 71,078,099 of record NC_143023.1, on the reverse strand, counting down.
ATCTTTGACATTGTTGCATGTTGCGTTTATATTTTTGTTCAGTATATATGGGGCAATTTGATTTCAGTTGACATTTAATTACCTAACTTACCTTTACATAGTCCTTTTGATTCCTAACATAAGCAAGCACCACTTCTGATGTAGCTGCCTTTTTGAAGATTGTGTTCAAAGATTTGATATTATGGTTTCAATAAATGAATCTTAAATGGCAATATTTTTTTCATCGATATTATATATAAATATATATATATTTAGCAATTAGGATGTGTTATCTGTAATGGTTATGATCAATTAGGCATTGTTCCGTACTGTTGGCATATAGATAAATGCAACAACAGAAATCCAGTGCGGGCCGTTTTCTAATTATTATATATATTTTTTCATTCGAGTACTCTAAAACAAATCCTGCAAGTACTAAGATAATCAAAACATTTCAAATGCCCAGTCCTCTCACATTTACATTGTTTACAAACATTGAGAGTAAAACAACTTCATATTTTGGGTTCTGTTGAGTTATGATAGTTGAACTAAGCTCATAAGGAATTCCTAAGTTATAATTCTTCAAAATTCAATGGGTATATATCATTAATTTAGTCCAAAAATGGATGTAGCAATTAGGGTTTCACAATCCACGACTTTAAAGTATATCTATTGTAGCTGATCTGGAGACTGATCATAGAAAACTTCTAGGCATAGAGTCAGCATAACAGCTCAAGGGTGTGAAAACCCAGACCACAGTATTTGAATATGAAAAAAGAGCTTGCAAATGCTAATAAGACCCCAGTGAAAATGCACTGCTTTAACACACTGTACTGTGTCTTGGTCACTAAACTATCCTCCTGTATTACTGTCACATAGAAATATGTATTTTCTATCAAAACATGTGTGAAATCTGTCAGTCCGCATTTAGACTTTACACTGTATGCAGTAGGTCTATATCTATATCTGTGGAGGGTATTGTAAAGTACAAGGTTAGTATGGTATCTGACCTCAATGTCTTCCTGGGGCTCCCTGCAGAAGATGTCTCTGATGTTTGTCGAGAGGGAGGGCTCCCTCATATCCAGGTCCTCAGAGTCAGTGGGCCAGAACGAGTAGGCTTGTTCCTCGAACGGGGTTCCACACACAGAACCGTCCCCACTGTCTGCAGGGGTGCCCATCCTGTCTGGGGTGCCCATTCTGTCTGCCCTGTCCACTGGCAGAGACCATCTATCTGGAGAGATGTTCAGTCTGTCAAGTGGATTTGTAGGAACAGACCATCTAACTTCTGCTGGTTGTTTCCCTCGCTCCCTGGAAGCAGCCAGTCTCTCTGTAACCAGGTTTGTTTGGTCTGAGACAGAAGAGGCAGATCTTTCAGCAGATGCACTCACTTTGTCGCTAAAAGTGACCACTCTGCCTTTAGAGAAGAACAATCTTTCTGTAGAAATATTCATTCTCTCTACTGAAGCAGCCAATCTTGGTGTGGGCACAGGAATATGTGGAGAATTTGATCTCGGGGTAGGTGGCTTTCCTCTGTCCACTGCTGAAGAAGAAGAAGCATAAGAAGTAGATCTCTCTGCAGGTGTGTTCTGTTTGTCTAATGGTGTGTGGATTCCACCCATAAAGGTTGCCATGTCCTCCTCTTCAGATTCTTCATTGAGAGTTTGTGTCTCCACCGGTGCAATCATTTTAGATCCAGATACATTCATGTTATCTATGAAAGTCAAATCATACACAGTCTTTCTACCTGAGGGGCCTGCATCAGTTGCAGTCAGCCTGTCAGTGGATAGAGGGACTGAGTTAACAGAGGTATTATCACCGGAGCCTGAAGAGCTGTCAAAGAAGATGGCGTCTGGGGCTGTGCAGAAGGCACTGTCTGTGGGAGAGGGTTCAGCCTGAACAAACCTCAGGTCCGGCACTGATATACTGCGCCTGTATTGCAGGGGCTTGGGCTTCTTCTTCTCCAGTTTCCCAGGGGTCTTCTTCTTCTTTATGTTGTTGAACTGGGTCTTGGTCTTCTCACGCAGGTTCTCCCACACAGTCTTCTTCTTTGGGTCCATGCTGAGTGGTGCAGGCAGCAGACCACACCTTTTCACACAGAGACTGCAACAACAAGATGAAGTAGTATCAGCATTATTGTTTAAGTAGTACTGTCTACTGAACTCTTACAAAAAAAAGCTTCAGGCCTGACAAACATGATTGCACAATGGTTTTGGTTCTCATCATAGGAGTGGCATTCAGGGACGCTTTTGGGCGCAAACTCTGAATCTATATTGGCACAATGCCCTGAGTGATACTGTAATGATATAATGACACTTGCCAAGCTTTTGGTACACAAATCACATTGTTATTCAATTTACTGTAGGAACTGCCGTTTACTCGTATCCGTTCACTATTCACTCCTACTGATGACATGGGGTTAAAAAAAGCCCATCGAGCCAAAAAGATACATCTATACAAAGATACAATATTAGCTGTAGCATCTTGTTACGGTAGAGAGAAAGATATCACAGCTTATATGATGAGTTTGTATAGATAATACAAGGCCCAGTGCAGTCAAAAACATGATTTTCCTGTATTTTATATACATTTCCACACTATGATGTTGGAATAATTTAACCAGGTAGGCCAGTTGAGAACAAGTTCTCATGTACAACTGCGACCTGGCCAAGATAAAGCAAAGCAGTGCGACAAAAACAACAACACAGAGTTACACATGAACAAACGTACGGAATAATACTGTGAAATGTTGAACATTATGATAATTTAAGTGTGAGAGTGGTTTCTTCTTGCTTGAGAAATTGCTCTTTGCTAAGAAACTATTTGTTTCTTTTTCACAATTTTCAACGAAAACAATCACAGTAAGGTATTTAAGTTGTTACCCATAAATTTGATATTGAGATTAAAACAGCTGCATTGGACCTTTAAGATGCAGAAATCCAATGTCAATAAGAGACATCCAAATAGGCCATTTATAATCTGACCTCATCCCTCTCCTCTCCCCCTCTCAAAAACAAATGTTCTTTACCTGGGCCTAGGCTATATCACCACAATCTACGAGAGGCCCACATCAGACATAGAAAACTAAAATCATCATTCTATAAAGATTGGTTAACAAACTATCATAAAATAACAGCCTCAGAATTTGGATAATGAAATATGATGAAACAGCCACATACTTTCTTAGACAGTTACAACGCTGCTCCACAACCTTACAAAGAGGAAATAGAAATATGTTCCAAGTCCGTTGTCTCAGGAAATTTCCAGAGAGCTAGTCAGTGGACTGCCCTCAGACAATAGTATGGTGAAAATGAGGAAGTCCCTTTCAAATGAACTTATAAATACATGCTCTTGCTTCTAGATAGGTTTGATGATTGGGTGGAGAGCAACAGCAGGGAAAAAACAGGCCACACCAGTCCCACCAGGTGAGTTTCATGACATAGTGATATTTTCTGTCCACTAATAGCAGGTTGAAGTCGTGGATTATAGCACAATGTATACCTTTACTGTACTTAGCATATTATTTTGAAAAGTCAGGGAAATCCTCAAGTTATGGAAGTGCTTCATAAGAAAGGAACAGAGTAGGTAACTGTGATAATTCTCCCAAAAAACACTAACTAGCTGCTGACAGACGGGAAAGCCTTGCTTGTTCAGATTGTTGGTTTGTTTGTTTGTTTGTTTACATTGTGTTTGTTTTATCATGAATAGTCATATTTTCAAGTTTGCTGTTGTTCATAAGTATTACAAGAAACAACGTGCATATTTATTTTATTAGTCAAACAATCCCAGATGATGGATTCTGAGTCATGGAGTCTAAGGCATAGTAAAGAATGTAGGCTGTGTTAACTCATTACTGATCTCCAGCTCTTACATCCAATCACTGCATCACTTGTCTGTAGAGAACATAGCCAGGCTGCGTTTCTTTAATTAATCTCTAGTTATTTACAGTGCGACATGGTTTAGCCTAAGCTCATCAAAAGTGAGCATTTATGTTTGCTGAGAATCAACAATAGCTTTCTGTCCACACATGGAGGCTAATACAACAGGCCTAGCAATGTTCACACACTGATTTTCTATGCAGAACAGAGGTGACTCTGTGACAACAGACGCGTTGGGATTCTGGACCAAGCCTTGTTCAATGTTTGCTAATGTCTTAAAGAGCTCAGGCACACATGAAAGAAGCCCCAACTTGGCAACCAGTTAAAAGGGAGGAGTGGGGACCCAGAGAGGGCAAGCCCCTGTGGCAGGTGGCCTGTCGCCCTCCTTCTCAAACAGTCCAAAACCCTGCAAGGTTACTTTACACATGCACACTGGACTAATTCCAGCACCATGCACAGCTGGCCCATAATACTGAACCCCCAAAAACATGTCCTCAAAGCACATGCAAGCTGTTAGCTACAGATTTGTAATGGGCTAATGCAATTTTCCATTACCCGTTACAGGATAGGTTATTTTTGCGGAGCACAGAGAAATTTCGGCCAACATGTTCGTTCTCGATTCGGCCAAACATCTAAAATTGTTTTAAGATGGTCATACAATGGATCATTTAGCTGTTTGATTTTGAATTTTAGGACCCCTTTAGGTATATTTTTTGTAAATAGAAAATGTATATAATAAAATATTGAATTTGGCCTTTACTACTATAGCCCATAAAAACACATTGAATTACACATTCATAAATGGCAAAAAAAAACAGTCAAATAACCTATCATAAGGAATAAGGTTTTGAAGTGTCTGTCCTATATCCTAAGACTCATGTTAAAAGGAACCACCAGCTTTCATATGTTCTCATGTTCTGAGCAAGGAACTTAAACGTTAGCTGTTTTACATGGCACATATTGCACTTTTACTTTCTTCTCCAACACTTTGTTTTTGCATTATTTAAACCAAATTAATGTTTCATTATTTATTTGAGGCTAAATTGATTTGATTGATGTATTATATTAAGTTAAAATAAAACTGTTAATTCAGTATTGTTGTAATTGTCATTATTACAAATGAATAAATACATGTAAAAAAAAAAAATGTCAGATTAATCGGTATCGGCTTTTTTGGGTCCTCCAATAATCGGTATCGCTATCGGCGTTGAAAAATCAACGGACATTTTAGATGTTTTGCCGAATCGAGAACAAAGATAATATTGGCAAGTTAATGTTGGTCTCTGTGTTACACCAAAAGTACATATCCTGTAACGGGTAATGAAGAATCGCATTTGTAGACCCTAGCCTGTGATCATGACTCTCAGTTCCCTTACATTACGCATAAGAGTCATTGAACGAAGGCATCTTATGTACAGGGGAGTTTTGTTAAGAGGCCACACGCTCGGTCTAAACATTAACATTAACATTATTGCTTGCGGTACGGTTTTGGAAGCAGAAGGACCTTGTCTTTTATCAGCAAGAAACATACAAATTAAAATAGATGTTAAACTGATACACACCTTTATGAGGTTAAGGTTAGTGTTCCCACATGGCCAGATCTCCATGTTGCAGCGCGTGTTTACGGAAGACAGAGGGACCACCTGTGCTAATTAGCTATCTGGCATGCTCCGAACACCTGTGTGTAACAGAAGAAGGCCGCCAGAAACATGTTGTCACTGAAAAATACTGTAGGCTGCAACTGTGATAAAGCTAGTTAAAACTGTGTATTTTGCGTTTGTGAAATTATTTTGATGTTATATGAAAGTAAAGGGCTTTATGTTTCTAGAACCGTTTCGCAATTGAGAATCCATTCACATTTAGATGGAGAATTTGGCTGCAAGAGCCAGTCTGCCTCTGAAAATAACATAATATCCTTGTACCTTCAGGAATAAGGGTACAGTAACATTAAGTTCCTTAAGAGTACATCTTGGGCTATGTAGACCCCTGAAAGATAGACAGTAATACTGTGCTTTCAGGTGGCGTTGGTCCATTCAAGGGGATAAAATGCCCTCATTGGAGTTTCTTTATGCATTGCATTGCCATAGATCTATTGGAAAGTGAAGTTGCTCCTAATATTTGTGTCTGCAAGCTCTTGTTCCACCTTGGCAAATCAATAGGGTCAAGGATAGGCCGACTGCTTGTTTGTGCAGGCTATAACACTGATCACATGCATGAGATGGAATGAGGCATTAATCATATACAAAAAGATGGTCAGTGTTGTCCTGGCTAAATCTAAATGATTCAAGACCCCAGGCAGTATTCCATTTTAATAGTTTCAGAACAAATTGTTATTAATCATTTGTAAATGCATTATAACCCATTAATGAATGGGTAATAACAAATTGGTCAATATAGTGTGATAGCCAGTCAGTGCTTGCCAAATAGTGAGCCAATATTTATTAACAATTATAAATGCACTTACAAATGAGCATAATATTGAACCGTTATGTATCATCATGCAACCTTATTTTCAATCGCTGCACAGTTAAACAATAGTTATTTTCTCACTTTGGGTGTGATGCATTGATGCTCTGTCCCAGAAATGGTTGGTTTTCAGACCAATGGTCAACTCCTATGATATGTGTTGCCCCCCGTTTGAAAGCCTGATGATACATTTGTACACTGATTTATTCCAGGAATGAAGGACTCGTCTGAAGAACTCAATCCATATTATTAGTGTGGTTCGCTGGGTTCTGAGAAATTTCCTCGATTTTGTGAAATCTGCCCATCTGTGAAACGAATTTGAAATACAGACGCCCTGGAACATGCCCAGAATGTTCATGTGACAGTGTGTCGTGAAGAATCAGGATGGACATTGCTATGAAAAGTGTGCAAGCGCCAGACAGAAGAGACTGAGCGAAATAAACGTTGTTCACAAGGTGCACATGTTGACAGAGTCGAGAGGGTAAATTCTCGATACAATTTGTTTCACTTTTGGATACAGAAGTTCTGCTGGAGGATTTAGCGCTCTGCTCATATAGCTAAGTTGCTAGCTAGCTAACGTTTTCTAGGCCCCCTTCCTACCTAGCTAATAGGAAACGTTAGCTAGCTAGCATTAGGTAAAACCTCAAATTAATTTTTGAATATGGAAATTATGCTAGACGATTTAGCACTAGTTAATATTTAGCATGATATAGTTAGCTAGTTTGATGGCTAGTTAGCTTTGCTAGCTAGGTAGCAAACGTTAGGTGCCAGCTAGATAGCCAACATCAACATGACAGAATTTTCATGCGTTTTTGGATTAGTACGCTAGCTAGCTAGTTATCTAACCTTTAAACTCAAGTAGCTTTGTCTAGGTAGGTAGCTGATAAGTTAGGTAGTTAGCATCCTTTGTCAGCAAACTAGTGGTTCCATTTTTAAGAATAAAGTACTATCTAGCTAGCTAACTAGCTAGTGTATAAGCAAAATTGTGATAACTAGCAAACCCCTTTAATCTGTATTAGCTAACGTTAGCTATTCGTGTTCGCAAGTAATGTTGAACACTAGCAACGAAAGCTAGCTATTATTGTTATTATTAGCTAGCAGTGGATAACATAAGTAGCTAAGCCTAAATGGTATAAATCATGATAATGATGATACTAGAGTTGTGTTGCTGGAGTGTCTATGCTAAATTGTCATAAATTCCTTTTCTCTCCCACAGATCCCTCAGACTCCAGGATGGGAAATGCTTAACAAGAAATAAAAAGGTGGAGACACAGAAGGATACCATGAGACCCTCTGTTTTATTTTAAATAGTTAATCTGTTGACATTTTATATTCTGACTTGTAACGTTAATGTTTAAAATAGGTCGAAAAAGACACCCCCTGTTTATTTAAATTAGCTAGGCTACTCACTATACCAATGGTAGGCTACAGATTTGAGTCACTGCGGTTAAAATTGTTTTCCCAATGTATCTTTCTATTACATTACATTTTGTTCTTACTATGTATTACATGTTTGAGGAGAGTGTGCTATAAATGTTTGCAACTCGTTAATAAATAGGCAGAATGTTTCCACTTTTTAAGGTATATTTTTCAGCAGTTATAAATGTTGGTAACTCATTTGTTAATGGTCAGATGATTGTCACTTTAAAATAGGGTATCATTTTAGCAGTTATAAATGTTGATGACTCAGTTATAAATGTTCATAGGTCTGACACTTTAAAATAAGGTATACGTGTAACAGTTTACATGATGGTAAATCATTTATAGATGATTTGAGAGCTCACTCAGTATTAGGTACTTATCACTACATTCATGAGTGTCTGCCAAATGAATAAAATGTCAAATAATAAAAAAAATACAAATTGTGGGTATGAAGAACAAAACATTCAACGTTGTGAGAGAATACCTCCACTGTTTTACCAACCAAAGGTATTACAGTTACCATTTCACATCAGAGACTTCACCATACTTGGACTGTCACAGAGAATAGGTAAGTGTGTTGAAAATATCTGGTAAGGGTTAATATGTTAGGAATGATGATTGAATAATGTTCCGTATGTACATTTGGCCAGGGTCTCAAAAGTGGATCAAGACACATGAAAACCAACATTTCCTGTTCCTGGGAAAGCACCAATTCATCACACCTACTACAAGTGTGAAAATAATTGTTTCAGTGTGCAGCTATTGAAATTAAGGTCAAATGATGATACAAATGGGTTAATCTTATAAGCATTTGTACCTGCATTTATAAATGGTTAATAACTAGGTAAATATTGGCTCCGTTTTTGCACTATATTGACGCGATATAACCGTTTATTTACATATGATTAAATCATCGTTAATAGCGTAATTAAACCCCTTATTAATGGAACCTTATTGTAATGTGTCGGATATTAGCCTGCATAGAGATCAAATAAACTAAAATATATTTTTTACTTAGGCGGTATTAGGCTTGGGTCGGGCCCTACCTTGACCTTTGTTTCAATGTGGACAGACCTACCTTGGTTGGTATTTGAAAATGCTAGTGAGACAGGAGTGGTGTAACTGGTGTTGCTTGTTTTAACAAGCGGGCGCGGCGTCTGCCACTGGATCCCATAAATCCACGCATCGAATGATGATCACCCAAGGATATTTATTTAGACTAAACTATGTTATAAAAAAAAGCCCAATCTGCTCCCTTCCTCTCAACCTAACTTTCCCTCACAGTCCCCTTAGTTCCCCCCCAGTCCTGTTATGGTGATATCGCACTCACTCAGCTGTCCATCACAGCGCTTTGGTTTCAGCCAATCAGTGTTCCCAAAAGCAACCTTTATTATTCAACCTTTATTTAAAAACAAATTCTTATTTACAATGGCAGCCTAGGAACAGGGGCAGAACGACAGATTTTTACATTGTCAGCTCGGGGATTTGATCTTGCAACCTTCCGGTTACAAGCTCTAACCACTAGGCTACCTGCCGCCCTTAACTAGTGTTTATTACCGTGTTCAAAACCATCCGACTTCAGTGCGTTCAAAACAACTGCGACATCTGGAAAAAAAACAGGCTTCGATTGCGAAAAATCGATTTGGATTCCAACTCGCGAACTCTGCTTTCCAGCCTGAAAAACTGACGTCATGATTTGACCTCGTATTTTTCCAAGTTCCTAGTTGTTTTAAACGTGACATTAGTCATCGGAAGAAGACAAGTATTGGATGGTAACCAAGTGTTTACTAGGAAGATTGTGCGTGCACGTAGAAAGTGAGTTATGGGGAAAACTGTTGGTTTTTTTATGCTGCTAAACGATGCTTAGTTACTAATAGTACTTGTTTATTTTTTATGTAACTAAGCAAGTCAGTTAAGAACACATTATTATTTACAATGATGGCCTACAGGGGCAGAACGACAGATTTTTACCTAGTCAGCTTGGTTACTGGCCCAACGCTCTAACCACTAGGCTACCTGCCGCCCAAACTGTGCAAATACTCATGCAATTAAGGCAATGCTGGCACTTAGACAATGTAAACAACATGCACAATCTAAAATAGACAAACCTTAGCTGCAAGATAACAGTACTGTTACAATACAGTTACACATAAGTCATTTAGAGCTGGTTATTTGTATAGCCTGTATGCGCACGCTACCACTGCACTTTCATAGTTATTGCTACTGTTATTCCATGGTGAATTCTAGAACCTGCTGGAAGTCTCAGAGATGGTACTTTGGTCTCATAGACTAGATGTAACATAGTCAACGTCAAACCCGGACACTCATATAGTATGATATGTTAAGTTTGGTATGGTTACATAAGATAGAAGGTTACTTAAGGCAAAAAGGAAAGGAGGGTTGTATAAACCGAATGTCTAGCAACCCAAAGGTTGCGTGTTCAAATCTCATCATGGACAACTTTAGCAACTTTGCAACTACTTACTACTTGTTACAGTAGGTACTTTGCAACTACTTGGTTAGCTAACCTTAACCCCTAGCTAACGTTAGCATTAGCCACAACTTAGTGGAATTTGTACCATATCATGCGTTTTGCAAACTCGTAATCTCAAATCTTTCGAATTGTAATTAGTAACATATCATACAAAATTAATGATGGACATCCACATATTAATATATAACAATGAAATGTAACATACCATACTAAATGAAAACGTGAATAAAACTGTAAATACATAATGCTCCATGCATACATGCTGTATACTACAGTAGAAACGACAACATGATATACAGAAAATAAGGCACGTACTTTGATAGGAACGCACACATTATTATTGTTATTATTTGTTAGGAAAACAACAATGAAGGCAATGCGAGCGCCAGCCAGAAAATGTATTAGGGGAAAAATGTTTGTGCAAGACTACAGAAATGTCTGCTTACATGATCTACAGAAACACTTGGGAAAGTGCTTGGGCTCTCCTTGAAGAGGCAAGTTTGTCCGACTCAGTAATGCCTCAAACATAAATTGCCTGCAACAGTGAAATGGGATACTTCTATGTGAATTAATGAGGAGGCCAGAACACACCTCAATTCAAACTGTTGTTAGAAAATAATTAAAAATGTACAGGTTGAAATATAACCTGCCCTGCCTGCTAATTATCTGTAGGCTAACTGTCCTGTTGCGTAACAATCACATTTTGTAACAGTGAGTGCATTCTGACATCACTTGCATAAAAAAACTCAGGCTGGGGCAACCTTTAGAGATATTTGGAGTGTGAAAGTACCAACAAACGGGTGTGATCGTTCTATAGTGGTTCCTGTTGTGTACGATCAAACCGGTGTGATAAGAACGCTTGATTAGAATGCTTATATAGAACGTCCATTTTTGGATTGACACAACAATCAGCATTTGAGCTGGCCACACTTTTTTTTTCATAGAAACATTTTGCACAAATCCACTGGCTACAGGTTATCTACAAGTCTCTGCTAGGTAAAGCCCCGCCCCATCTCAGCTTACTGGTCACCATAGCTGCACCCACTCGTAGCACGCGCTCCAGCAGGTATATCTCACTGGTCACCCCCAAAGCCAATTCCTCCTTTGGTCGTCTTTACTTCCAGTTCTCTGCTGCTAATGACTGGAATGAACTGCAAAAATCTCTGAAGCTGGAGACTCATATCTCCCTCACTAAGCTTTAAGCACCAGCTGTCAGATCACTGCACCTGTACATAGCCCATCTGTAAACAGCCCATCTATCTACCTTCCACATCCCCATATTTTATTTATTTATTTATCTTTCTCCTTTGCACCACAGTATCTCTACTTGCACATTCATCTTCTGCAGATCTACCATTCCATTGTTTTAATTGCTATATTGTAATTACTTTGCCACCATGGCCTTTTTATTGCCTTAACTCCCTTATCTTACCTCATTTGCACTCACTGTATAAAGACTTTTTGTTTTATTTTTTCTACAGTATTATTGACTATGTTTTGTTTATTCCATGTGTAATTCCGTGTTGTTGTATGTGTCGAATTGCTATGCTTTATCTTGGCCAGGTCGCAGTTGCAAATGAGAACTTGTTCTCAACTAGCATACCTGGTTAAATATAGGTAAAATAATAAAACAAACAAACACAGTCCTTACAAAGTTATGTCCAGACTGTGACCAGTTTCTTTTTGGATGCAATGTAAAGACATTCACAGAAGTAGCTGCAGCATAACACAATCATCCAAACCCGGAAAATGTAGGCTACGTTTGTCCTAGCGCTAACTAAGAGATTGACTTAACACAAGCGGTCATATTTTTTATAACTCTCAGCTGACAGAAACTACAAAATGAATTAGCTAATAGCAACTACTATATATAATTAATCACATCACGGGTGAGCTCACCATTGATTGAAATAATTGAGTAAAATCGAAAGAAATCCGAGGATGGGTAGCTTGTATGCATGTTGAAGGGGGTGTGTAGTCTACGATTATCCACTTCCTGTCACGACTCCTACCGAAGGTGGCTCCCCTTCCCGTTTGGGTGGTGCTCGGCGGTTGTCTTCACTGGCTTACTAGCTGGCACTGATTCTCCCCCCCGCCCTTGTCTGTTTATTGGTTACACCTGTTGTGTATTTGCTGATTAGTTGGACTTTAGTAGCCAGCCGGCCCGCCTGCTCTTTGTGCGGGATTGTTTTGTGTAAATTGTGTGCACGTCTGTGGATTACGTGTTTCCCATTTCATGGGTTTTGCTGGACAGTTTAAGTCCCCGTGTTTGGGGCGTTTGTTTTGTTGTACCCCCTGTGTTTTCGTGGGGTTAGCTTACAGTGCATTGCGAAAGTACTCGGCCCCCTTGAACTTTGCGACCTTTTGCCACATTTCAGGCTTCAAACATAAAGATATAAAACTGTATTTTTTTGTGAAGAATCAACAACAAGTGGGACACAATCATGAAGTGGAACAACATTTATTGGATATTTCAAACTTTTTTAACAAATCAAAAACTGAATAATTGGGCGTGCAAAATTATTCAGCCCCCTTAAGTTAATACTTTGTAGCGCCACCTTTTGCTGCGATTACAGCTGTAAGTCGCTTGGGGTATGTCTCTATCAGTTTTGCACATCGAGAGACTGACATTTTTTTCCCATTCCTCCTTGCAAAACAGCTCGAGCTCAGTGAGGTTGGATGGAGAGCATTTGTGAACAGCAGTTTTCAGTTCTTTCCACAGATTCTCGATTGGATTCAGGTCTGTACTTTGACTTGGCCATTCTAACACCTGGATATGTTTATTTTTGAACCATTCCATTGTAGATTTTGCTTTATGTTTTGGATCATTGTCTTGTTGGAAGACAAATCTCCGTCCCAGTCTCAGGTCTTTTGCAGACTCCATCAGGTTTTCTTCCAGAATGGTCCTGTATTTGGCTCCATCCATCTTCCCATCAATTTTAACCATCTTCCCTGTCCCTGCTGAAGAAAAGCAGGCCCAAACCATGATGCTGCCACCACCATGTTTGACAGTGGGGATGGTGTGTTCAGGGTGATGAGCTGTGTTGCTTTTAAGCCAAACATAACATTGTTGCCAAAAAGTTAAATTTTGGTTTAATCTGACCAGAGCACCTTCTTCCACATGTTTGGTGTGTCTCCCAGGTGGCTTGTGGCAAACTTTAAACAACACTTTTTATGGATATCTTTAAGAAATGGCTTTCTTCTTGCCACTATTCCATAAAGGCCAGATTTGTGCAATATACGACTGATTGTTGTCCTATGGACAGAGTCTCCCACCTCAGCTGTAGATCTCTGCAGTTCATCCAGAGTGATCATGGGCCTCTTGGCTGCATCTCTGATCAGTCTTCTCCTTGTATGAGCTGAAAGTTTAGAGGGATGGCCAGGTCTTGGTAGATTTGCAGTGGTCTGATACTCCTTCCATTTCAATATTATCGCTTGCACAGTGCTCCTTGGGATGTTTAAAGCTTGGGAAATCTTTTTGAATCCAAATCCGGCTTTAAACTTCTTCACAACAGTATCTCGGACCTGCCTGGTGTGTTCCTTGTTCTTCATGATGCTCTCTGCGCTTTAACGGACCTCTGAGACTATCACAGTGCAGGTGCATTTATACGGAGACTTGATTACACACAGGTGGATTGTATTTATCATCATTAGTCATTTAGGTCAACATTGGATCATTCAGAGATCCTCACTGAACTTCTGGAGAGAGTTTGCTGCACTGAAAGTAAAGGGGCTGAATAATTTTGCACGCCCAATTTTTCAGTTTTTGATTTGTTAAAAAAGTTTGAAATATCCAATAAATGTCGTTCCACTTCATGATTGTGTCCCACTTGTTGTTGATTCTTCACAAAAAAATACAGTTTTATATCTTTATGTTTGAAGCCTGAAATGTGGCAAAAGGTCGCAAAGTTCAAGGGGGCCGAATACTTTCGCAAGGCACTGTACATACATACATGCATACATACTGTATGCGCCTACACTAGAAATGACAACACAATATACAGAAAATAAGGAAATTACTTTGATAGGAACGCACACATGTCCAAAGTTGTTATTTGTAAGGAAAACAACAAGGAAGGCAAAGCGAGCGCTAGCAAGAACATTTTCCAATTCTAGCAAGACTGCGCAAATATATGCATACTTGATCTGCACAAACATGAGTGAAGTGCAGTGGGTTTGCGATTACCAGCACATATTCCTGTTGATAGATATGCCACCGGTTATTATGCGATTACCAGCACATATTCCTGTTGATAGACATGCCCCCGGTTATCACACAATGAGACACAAAGAAACGTTACGTTGTATCAACAACCTGCGGCCTACTCAAGTTTTTCACTACTGCAGATTGTTTGTAGACTGAGAGTGATTTGGAAAGCATATGCTGGTCACCTTAGATATTATCCAGCAGGTGCGTGCTGTGTTATATGCTGAGGGTTGTTTTCCTAATATCTTTATCCATTGAATATTTGTGATTTTAGGCTATGACCGGTTAGTGTGAAATGTATAATGTATTTGTTATTGGTATATTGGCTTTTGAGAAGTAATGATTATAGATTAAATTCCTGTTCAGTTAGGCCCTATGCCTAGTTTGGAGTCAGTGGTGTGTATCCATGGATGCCAAGGGAAGCCAGGCTTCTCCAAATATTTGACCAATAAAAAATGTCAATGATAAAATAATGTATCCTTCGTCTCTCTGTGTTTTCATAATTTCCCTTCAATTTGCAAGTGGCTGAATCTCACCTGAGAAATCATCCGAATGAGGGAAACAGTGCCCCTCTGTCTCAGTATGTGTAGCCCATGTTTCTGACACTGTCTGAACCAAAAGAGTATGACATGTTGCCACTGTAGCATTTGATTGATTGAAGCCAGAAAGCATTTGGCCTCCCTTGATAAAAAAAACGTCTGAAAAAATTAGTCAATCAGTATTGAACTGAGCTCAACTGTGGGTTGTCCTGGCACAGCAAAACGCCCCCTCAAAGGGGAGGCCAGTTTGGATTTGGCTTCCAGCCAATCAAATCACATCCAACGCAAAATGTAATTCTCAGAAAAACGTGTCGGTCTCTGGTCTACTTATTTTGTCATCCTGCAGAAGCTAGCTTTCTAAATCATCCTTTTCCTAATCCATGGATGGAGATGGGGATTTGGACTTGTTGTTTTGACTTAGATGTAGACTATGCTCACGTTAACTATACTGAACAAAAATATAAACGCAACATATAAAGTGTTGGTCCCATGTTTCATGAGCTGAAGTAAAATATCCCAGAAATGTTTCATACAAACAAAAAAGCTTATTTCTGTCAAATTTTGTGCACAAGGTTGTTTACATCCCTGTTAGTACGTATCCTTTGCCAAAATAATACATCCACCTGACAGGTGTGGCATATTAAGAAGCTGATTAAACAGCATGATCATTACACAGGTGCACCTTGTGATAGGGACAATTAAAAGCCACTCTAAAATGTGCAGTTTTGTCACACAACACAATGCCACAGATGTCTCAAGTTTTGAGGGAGCGTGCATTTGGCATGCTGACTGCAGGAATGTCCACCAGAGCTGTGACCAGATAATTTAATGTTAATTTCTCTACGTAGTTTTAGAGAATTTGGCAGTACGTCCAACCAGCCTTACAACCGCAGACCACGTTTATCCATGCCAGCCCAGGACTTCCACATCCGGCTTCTTCACCTGCGGGATCGTCTGAGGCCAGCCACCTGGACAGCGGATGAAACTGTGGGTTTGCACAACAGGAGAATTTCTGCACAAACTGTCAGAAACCGCCTCAGGGAAGCTGTGTGCTCGTCGTCCTTACCATGTTATTGTCCTGACTGTTGTTTGGCATTGTAACCCAACTTCAGTGGGCAAATGCTCACCTTCGATGGCCACTGGCACGCTGGAGAAGTGTGCTCTTTACGGATTAATCCCGGTTTCAACTGTAGCGGGCAAATGGCATCGTGTGGGCGAGCGGTTTGCTGATGTCAACCTTGTGAACAGAGTGCCCCATGGTGGGATTATGGTATGGACAGGCATAAACTGCAGACAACAACCACAATTGCATTTTATCGATGGCAATTTGAATGCACAGAGATAACGTGACGAGATCCTGAGGCCCGTTGTCGTTCCATTCATCCGCCGCCATCACCTCATGTTTCAACATGATAATGCACAGCCCCATTTCGCAAGGATCTGTAGACAATTCCTGGAAGCTGAAATTGTCCCAGTTCTTGGCCTGGATACTCACCAGAAATGTCCCCAATTGAGCATGTTTGGGATGTTCTGGACGTGTACAACAGCGTGTTATAGTTCCTGGCAATATCCAGCAACTTCGCACAGCCATTGAAGAGTGGGACAACATTCCACAATCAACAGCCTGATCAACTCTATGTGAAGGAGATGTGTCGCGCTACATGAGGCAAATGGTGGTCACACCAGATACTGACCGGGTTTCTTAACCACGCCCCTACCTTTTTTAAAGTATCTGTGACCAACAGATGCATATCTGTATTCCTGTCACGACTTCTACCGAGGGTAACTTCTCTCCCTGTTCGGGCGGCGCTCGGCGCTCGGCGTCGCCGGTCTACTAGCCACTACCGATCCCTTTTTCTTTTTCTGGTTGTTTTGTCTGTGTTCCTTTTCACACCTGGTTTTCAATTGCTTTGATTTCTGTGGGTATATAGGGCAGCTGTTACCTGCCGTAATTCGTGCAGGATTAGACTTGTGTGTATTGCGTTCGATGGTATTTGATGTTTGTTGTTTTTTTCGCATTTACGCACGTGTATGTAAAGTGTCGGAACTGTGTTAGTTCCTCCGTGTGTTTGCACGATTATTAGAGAGCGTAGTTTTGGGATTTTTGTTCTGTGCCATTTGCATTGCTGGACTATTATTAAACACGCTCCTCAGACATCCCTGCTCTCCTGCGCCTGACTCCTACACCTCTCACCAAGACGCATGTTATCACAATTCCAAGTCATGTGAAATCCATATAATAGGGCCCAATTAATTTATTTCAATTGACTGATTTCCTTAAATGAACTGTAACTCAATAAAATCTTTGAAATTGTTGCATGCTGCGTTTTATATTTTTGTTCAATGTAGCTAGCTAACTTAACTGGTTCATTGTTGCCCATGTGAGGAAGTTAGGCTAGCAAGCATTTCAGCCTATGACAACAAAAACTAAAAGCATACTGTATAACAGAGCCAAAGCCAACACTTCCTTTGGCTGCTTTTCCTTCCAGTTCTCTGCTGCCAATGACTGGAACAAATTGCAAAAATCACTGAAGCTGGAGTCTTATATCTCCCTCTCTAACTTTAAGCATCAGCTGTCAGAGCAGCTTACCGATCACTGTACCTGTACACAGCCAATCTGTAAATAGCACAGCCAACTACATCATCCCCATATGATTACTTAACCTCTTGCTCTTTTGCACCACAGTATCTCTACTTGCACATCATCATCTGCACATCTATCACTCCAGTGTTAATGCTAAATTGTAATTATTTCGCCTCCATGGCCTTTTTATTGCCTACCTCCCTACTCTTCTACATTTGCACACACTGTACATAGATCTTTCTGTTGTGTTATTGACCATACGTTTGTTTATGTTTAACTCTGTGTTGTTGTTTTTGTCGCACTGCTTTGCTTTGTTCTCAACTGTCCTACCTGGCTAAATAAAGGTGAAATAAAATAAATACAATTTTAAAAAGAGCCATATACTGTTTTGCCAACATGAAAGAGAGGAGGATGGCATTGGGCGTTCAACTAACTAGTCTACAAGTAGCTTGAGTCCCAAAAATCGTTTTTACACACACACACACACACACACACACAATTCAATACCGTGGACAGCCGCATGATATTTAGCAACATTGATTTGACTAAATTGTTTCAGGTATCTTCAAGTTTGTTTTCACTGTATTAAACAAAGCATATAGC
This sequence comes from Oncorhynchus mykiss, assembly GCF_057628025.1. NCBI lineage: Eukaryota > Metazoa > Chordata > Actinopteri > Salmoniformes > Salmonidae > Oncorhynchus > Oncorhynchus mykiss. Next base: position 71,059,930 of record NC_143023.1, on the reverse strand, counting down.
CTTGTTGATATGATGATGTAAATGTTTAACTTGAAATGGTGCTGGAATAGCTGAGGCAGTGCTGCTGTTATCTTTCTGCTGATTGCAGTAACTCCGGGGTTCTAAATCAGTAGTTGACCATGCTGCTGGTCATACCTGTTTGTTACATGCAATATTTACTTTGTGGACTTTGTGATGAAACCAACGTATGTGTAGTTGAATTTATTCCGCCACTGTATGACTGTAGTGTTTTTGTTGTCTCTGCCTTATTGTATATCACGGTGGCGTATGAAGAAATGGGTTATAAAGCAAACAACACAATTATGACAACAGGTTGTAATTATGGCTTTTTCACTGACTTGGCTTGGCTTCCCAACTGATATTTACCCATGCACCGCCACTGTTTGGAGGCGATCTGCAGAAGCCAGTCATAGCTTCAGTTATTGGCTATTTAGTTTAGGCCTATTGTCTGTTATTTTAGTCTTCATTCTAGGACAGAGTTCGTAAACATTTTGTAAATAGGCCTACTCATGGATCCAGCTCACCTAGCCCAAAACCTGTAAATAAACAAAATAAGCTAAATTAAATTTTGCACCTGATTCCATCTGACTCCTTATGATTCACACACCCCTGACAGTAGGGTCCATTATTTACTGGTCGTAATAATGTTAGCATATTCATGGTGGTAAATAAATTGAATGAATATGGTCAGGCTATGCAGGAGTTTCCAGTGTTAGATATGGATGTGAATAGATTGCTTTTACACCACCTGCTGGTAAGTATTGGTACTGCACTCTTCCACACTAGTTCAACCTTCTTGCCTGTCTACATCATAGTTTTCCCAAAATATCAGTGAAAGTTATACTAAATCAGTAATAGCAATGTGAACTATTCAGTTTCAAAATGCACTTACTGCACTTATGTATTATGAGAGCCAACTTGGGCTGATCTATATAAAATGATGCATGTGAATAATTATGACACTCCTCTCCATCACTCCCTTATGAAGGCACATGGAGTTAGTGTTTGAGCACATATTGAGGTGTTTAATAATGCTGACAGCCTCTACTGTTTGGGACATCACAGGTGGACAAAATCTAGGTAAGAAAGTTGTTCACTTAATTTACAGAATAAGTGAGAGAACCTAAAATAGACAGTAGAAGCCAATAGTTTTACTTTAGTGAATGTAGAATACACATTTTTACAACAATCTCTAGCATGGTATCTTAGTCATTCAATAAAAAGTTCACTAGAATATTTATTGTATAATGAAGATAAAACAACACATTCAAGGGAAATAAAATGCAGATCAACTTAAAATTCTCTCTTGATTTTGTTTCATTCATGGCAACAAAGTCCAGCTTGTGCCGCCAAACGGTTTGAGTATCCAAACCGCAAACAGCTTCTTGAAGTGAACTATTAACTACAAACAATTACCAAATACATAGTTCTGTTTATAAAAGCCATACAGCAAAGCAGTGTACTCTTGCACAGCAAAGTGAAGAACGCTCTTTCAACAAAGTTCCGTTGTCTGATATAATCCTGTTCTTTCACATTCAATAGTTGTGCAGGTTTTTACACAGCACATAGACCAAAAGAGCAAGTGTATCACTTTACGTTCTCTATACATTCCTTGTGTGAATCTTACTTCACGGGAGGGCAGAGTGGGAAAGACGAACCAGTCTCTATGTTCTGTAATGTATGTCAGCTGCATTAGCGGCGTTAGTTTGGAGCTATGTGAGGCTTTTCTTGATTTATAACATGAGTCATTCTTTGGGATAAGGCTATTTTCTAACCGTGCATATAAAGAGTGAAGCTAGAAAAATTCCCTGATGTCCTATCAAGTGCTAAAGTGTGCATGCCATTTGTAATGAAGCTATGAATAAAAGACTGCTAAAGTCTTGTTGGAATAGTGTAATGGTATTATTGCTGTTCTGTAACCTGACATGTGTTCAAATGGATATTAAATCAGTTATGCTGCGTTTCTTATGCATGTCTAAAATAATTCAGAATTGATCAAGACTGAGGAAAATAATTTGTTCAAAAAGGTAGACATTGATAAAATATTATGTGCAACTGGCTATCCAGCTCCCTGACTCTATGGGACATGCAATAACATTTAATAGTAGATTGGACCCTTGAAGTGACGTTTTTTAAGGGTCCGCATCTGGGCAGAGTATGAGTTGGAAACTGCATAGATCACTATTGGCTTATTGCCAACTGCTATGGATCAAATGAAGGGGTGGAGGACAGGCGTGGAGGAGAAACACACAAGGGAAAATATAGCAAACGTAAAGAGATACTCCTTTTGTACAGCAAACTTCTCGTACAAATGTGTGCAATCCAGCAGTGTTGGATCAAGTCTATTCTGTTGCATTGTCTCTAGTATGTATTAGCTGCTGAATTGTCTGACACTTTACCACTGTGGGGATGGGGTATAATGCAAGCCAAGGCTACATGTAACAGACAATGACGTACATGCTTGCATGGTCTGATATGCCCACACAGGCAAATATACAACAGTGAAACAGAAAATGGCTGCTGCCACTCACCAGTACTACACACTTATGGGATCATGATTTCAGGGTTGTTCATTTCCTACTAGTGATGGGCCTCGAACATAGGGTATTTTGCTGTGCCAATTTATAAAACTGATTAATTTTATACATAATCATGACTGAGGATTACATTTAGGCTATGCTATTTACAATGTTTGCAACTTAATTTACTCATAAGTGTGAACATTTTCACCAGAGAGTGATCCATTAATGGATCATTTAATTAACCATAAATGGGTCGTTCCACCAATTCGGTGCCTTTTGAGAAGTATTAACTTGGTATACATTTTTTTTTTTGATTCCACCTACTTTTTAGATTCTGTCATAAAGAGCATACATCATCTCAAGATGTTAGTGTGGGAAATACGGGTGCTGAGGGTGCTGCAGCAACCCTGAACAATCTGAATAAAACTAAAAACTAATCAGCCATAAATCCCCTCGTGACAGGGGGAATGGAAGCTTGTTGTGTGCAACAGAGAGTGGCAATTGAATGCAAGCTTCACACATTTAAAAAATAAAATAATAATTCTAGCCTGTTTATCTATGAGTAAGAAGGTTGACGTATAATGCTCAACCCACTCAGTTTTCCACCACAAAACACCAGATAATTGCCAAAAAGAGTAGAACCAGTTCACCTGCTTTTACTGTATGATTTGACCATTAGATGTTCAATATTTATTTTGAAAAAATGTATATTTAAAAAAGAATAGTTTCACCATATTAAAACGAGAGTTCAGTTCCGTAACTGGGTTGACCTTAAATGAATGTAAATTAATCATTATCACATGAAATAAATAATCTCCAGGAATGACTTTGTCAAAGCAATGAAATAACTTGGGCTTTACAATGATGGTGAAACTTGGAGAGATTTTGCGATGAAGTGGGTTAAAATCTTCCTTGAAGTGACACGGGACATGCAGATTTTGGGATTAAGTGGGTTAAAATCTTCCTTGAAGTGACACGGGACATGCAGATTTTGGGATTAAGTGGGTTAAAATCTTCCTTGAAGTGACATTGGACATGCAGATTTTGGGATTAAGTGGGTTAAAATCTTCCTTGAAGTGACACGGGACATGCAGATTTTGGGATTAAGTGGGTTAAAATCTTCCTTGAAGTGACACGGGACATGCAGATTTTGGGATTAAGTGGGTTAAAATCTTCCTTGAAGTGACACGGGACATGCAGATTTTTGGGATTAAGTGGGTTCAAATCTTCCTTGAAGTGACACGGGACATGCAGATTTCGGTCACTTTAGAAAGCCTTTATTCATATTAAAAAGTATATTAGTGTACAAAACGCTTTCCATGACAGACTGACCAGCTTAATACAGGTGAAAGATATGATCCCTTATTGATGTCACTTGTTAAATCCACTTCAATCAGTGTAGATGAAGGGGAGGAGACATGTTATTAACTAATGATTTTTAAGCCTTGAGACAATTGAGACATGGATTGTGTATCATTGCCATTCAGCGGGTGAATGGGTAAGACAAAAGATTTAAGTGCCTTTAAACGGGGTATGGTAGTATGTGCCAGGCGCACCGGTTTGTGTCAAGAACTGCAACTCTGCTGGGTTTTTCACACTCAACAGTTTTCTGTGTGTATCAAGAATGGTCCACCACTCAAAGGACATCCAGCCAACTTGACACAAATGTGGGAAGCATTGGAGTCAACATGGGCCAGCATCCCTCTGGAGTCCATGCCCTGACAAATTGAGACAGTTCTGAGGGCAAAAGGGGAGAGGGGGTGCAACTCAATATTATGAAGGTGTTCTTAATGTTTTGTACACTCAGTGTATATTAAAGTGCACTTAATTTAACATAACAGGCGTTTAAAATGCAATATTGGTGCACAATTTCTACTTCAAATATCAAAGTGACGCAAAAGGCACTCTTTTCGTGGAGCGACCCAAATAGGTTTATTGGCATGGTTCATGAAATGGCATGTCTTTCAATCGAGCAAAGCACAATCACAATGGATGGTTTTTCAATGCTGAGATGGGACCTTGGGTTTGAAAGTTGGCAGTGTATTCAGCAGCTACAGGTAAATAGCCTAACCCTAAACCATATTTTCCTCAGCGTTGAGATTATCCTTCACAACATAAGATATAGTGGAACTTTAACCTTACATCACTGTTATTACAATTTCTTAAGGACAGACATTCACCACTATTAAAGGGAAAACAACCTTAAAAACTACTCTCTGGAAAGAAAATCACTGACTATAATGGTAGTAATTCAATTTTGAAGAAAGTACAGTATAATTAATAAAATAGTAAATATTAACCAGTGAATAATCTACTTAATAAGGATCTCGCCCTGTAAACATGGCAGTAATCCACAAAAATATACCTTTTTCTTGAATCTGGTGATGGTACAATACATACGTACTTACACCAAGGTGATATATATATATATATATATATATTAAAGTTGCTATTTACATAACAAAAGAAAGTGTTTGGCTCAAATGTTTAATTTAACAAACAGAACAGCAAGTGTTCATGGCTTGAGATATTGATTCAAGATCTGGCTTGCATGTCTTTATAATGTTTGTAACAAAGCACAGTAAAAACAAAACTAAAATGAACAATTGTTTTTTGAGAGAATTGCTAGGAAACCATAGCTACAAAATAACAGAAAGAAACGTACAGTACAGCTTTGGCTTACATTACCAATGAATTGTTGGAGCAATGAGAAGATGCCTTGCTATTACCATGTTACCAGTTCAACTGGACAATTTCCCATCATGTTAATGTCCCATATATCAGATTATAAAATGAATGTTATTATTGCAATATACTTTTTCCTATTTATTTTAGAACTAAACACATGACTCTGAGCCATGTCCTTCCCATACAGGGCTTTTCCTGTCTAAAACCACACAAGGGAAACCTCTTTCAAATGAAAAACAACTATTTTTAGTCTCTGAGGTCGAAATTGTTTTAAAATTTGATTCCACATCTATTGATTTAATAAGTTCATAGAAGAGACAAATTGAGACAAAGTTGTATGAGATTAAAGTCGTATGAGTTTACACCATGTAGTGAAACATGAGCTCTAACAGTGGACGCCACAAGCAGGGGCCCTCAGCCAGCAGGCAACACTCTTGACTTTTTGGATTGTTTGTAACTTGCAACCACAACAGCGAAAACAGCAACTACAAGTGCCAGACTAGACCAGTGACTACAATAATCTAGATTCGTTTTTTTCTTCTTTTTTTTTTCTTTGAACATCAGACTCCTGCAAACATCTAATTCGCACCCAGTACCTGATAACATCTGTTTGTGTACATAATTCAGTCCAACTTCTTGATTGTTTTTCTTATTAATGTGAGACGTATTTAATTTATTTGCCATTCTCCTTCTTACAAAATGAAATGGAGTTAAATAATAATATTATAATGATAACTATAAGGACCTTTCCTACCCCATCCATCTCTCCCCCAAGTCTACCACCTCCCTCCCTCCGTCTGACTAGCTGGTGACTGGAGGCCTGACTGAGTGACTCTATGTCACCCAGGTGTCCATGCGCATGCGCTTGACAGAGGGGCTCTCCCTGTTGTCCTCGGTTCCGGCTGGGGGTCTGCCCAACCCCATGGACGAGGAGTGGAAGTCCGGCCGGTGGTCTTCGCGGTCGCTGCCATCGTACGAGCTGCAGGAGGAGCTGAGGCTGTCCACAGGCGAGCGGCCCAGGTCCTGCCGGCTGGACGCCTGCTGCTGCTGCTGCTGTTGCTGTTGCTGCTGGGGGAAGCCAGAGGAGGTGACGCGCTCCCGCGGTGGGGAGATGGGCTCTGACTTGATGTTGATGTTCTGGCTGGTGTTGATAGAGAGGTTGGAGCCCTGAGGTAGGTGACCACCACCCCTGTAGAGAGGAACAGCACGGGGTCAGTGGCCATTTGGATAGTAACATAGATCAGGTGCTTGGAGTGGTGGTTGGAAAATGGACATTTGAAAGAGTCCAAGCTATGTACTTTGAACGTGTATATAATGTGTGCACTGAATATTCTATTAATGTGTGGGTGTCTATGTGTTTGTGTGTGTGTTTGCTAGTGTGTTACTCACACCAAAGAGCTGAGAGCTGCCTGGCCCAGTTGATGTTGTTGCCATGCCGACATGGAGCCCAAAGAGAGCCCTGGAGAGCCGAAGCCCTGTAGGGAGGAGATCTCTGCACTGCTCAGGGAGTACTCTGCAACAACAACAGCACCAGAGAACAGTGAGTTACACACACTCCCCCTCCCACTGCTACTGCAGCGGCACCTCTCACCACAGGAGACCAGACCAATCAGTAACAGCCAGACAGGCAGCGCCGTGGCAGGGGACAGAGGGGTAGACTCACCGGTGTTGTAGCCGGTGGGCATGCCTGAGTAGACCAGGCCTTGGGGGGGCAGACTGGGGGTGGTGACAGACACTACTGGGGTGGCGAGTAGCTGGGACTGGGAGCTGCTTATCCTGTGGGTGTTCTGTAAACAGTACAAAGAAAACAGGTTTAATGAACAAAACAACCCTGTAGGGTGCTGTGAAGGCTTACTGTAGTGAACCCAAAGTGCAAGATGGTAAATTGATATAGCTAAAAACATGTTACAGATGTGTTGTGCATAAATTAGCTGCACTGCATTTTTTTAAAGTCATAATATGATAAGACTATAATAACTTAGCAATGACAAATGCAATACTACTTCCCACCAAGAGGTAGCACTGTAGCTTCAGGTCACATGTAGCTACAATCCAGATAAAGTATTGAGCCATGTTTGTATTATATGATGACTGTTTGACAATATGTGTAATAAGAAAAAAACTATATCCCATAAAGACTTAAAGACTGTTTTTGTCCAATATTGATCAATTGAATGTTGTTTGTGGGTAAATCTGTAAACAGATTATCAGAAACAGGAATAACGTTTTGAAATAGAAAACCGTTTTACACAATAGTGGGATTTTGTGCTGACATGCACTCGTTGTTGTATTCAGATTTCCTTACAAGCTAAGGCAAATGCTCTTCAGCACTCAAATTGTTTATAGACTGTGAATAAAAAAAACGGTCAATTCAATGACTACCAAAGATGTCTAAAAAAAAGAAAACAGATCTCTTACAACTACTGCCAGAAAGAGAGACAGGTCCTTAATTTTTCATAACATATAGTAGCTACTACATATCTCCTAAAAAAAACGCAATCCTGGGTGCAGTGGCTGCATGCTGTCCCAAGCACACAGTCACAAAACACAGTGCCTTCATGCAGCAGCAACAGGATCACACAAGCTCTGAGAAGGCCAATCATGGTAGTCACTCATTAGGACCACAAACTTACTGGTCAAATGTTGGGTCATTTATAGATCTATGGATTCTTTAGTCAAATCTTCTGAGAATATAGTATTCTGTTCATTATGTACCCTCTAATATAAACGTTTAATGCTACACTTGTTTGTTCTGATGTGAAAGTGAGACTATTTTGCTAGCACCTAACAGAGGCAAAATGGCAGAGTTAGCATGAGCTGCAGGGCTGTTTGTGATCTGGGGGGTATTAACATCAAGAGACACCTTTTACTGCATCAATCTAGGAAACACATACAGCATGTCATATCAAATGATTACTCTGTGATCTGGGCAGCTCTGGTGTGGCAATTTGTAATATAGTGCAGTTGAGGTTTCATTTGAGGCAATATTGCATCATGACAGTTTGATAACTTCCTTGGAAATATCCGTTGCTCCTACTCTCTCCAAACAGATGACATCATCCAAAAACAAGCTTCTCTAAGAATTACATAATCCACAATGAAGTAATCTGCCCCTCCCCATGAAGAACAATCCAAGATTTGAAATCTGTTCTTTGGAAATTACTTTGTAATTTTATACATATTACAAAACCTTTTGTTTAAAACAATTCTACTGTTGAAGTCAGAAGTTTACATACACTTTAGTCCAATATATTTAAACTCAGTTTTTCACAATTCCTGACATTTAATCCTAGGTTGGGATGGTGTTCTTCGGCTTGCAAGCCTACCCCTTTTTCTTCCAAACATAATGATGGTCATTATGGCCAAACAGTTCTATTTTTTTTCATCATACCAGAGGACATTTCTCCAAAAAGTACGATCTTTGTCCCCATGTGCAGTTGCAAACCGTAGTCAGACTTTTTTATGGTGGTTTTGGAGCAGTGGCTTCTTCCTTGCCGAGCAGCCTTTCAGGTTATGTCGATATAGGACTTGTTTTACTGTGGATATAGATACTTTTGTACCTGTTTCCTCCAGCATCTTCACAAGGTCCTTTGCTGTTGTTCTGGGATTGATTTGCACTTTTCACACCAAAGTACATTCATCTCTAGGAGACAGAACGTGTCTCCTTCCTGAGCGGTATGACGGCTGCGTGGTCCTATACTTGCGTAAAATTGTTTGTACAGATGAACGTGGTATCTTCAGGCGTTTGGAAATCGCTCCCAAGGATGAACCAGACCTGTGGAGGTCTACAATCTTTTTCTGAGGTCTTGGCTGATTTCTTTTGATTTTCCCATGATGTCAAGTAAAGAGGCACTGAGTCTGAAGTTAGGCCTTGAAATACATCCACAGGTACACCTCCAATTGACTCAAATTATGTCAATTAGCCTATCAGAAGCTTCTAAAGCCATGACATCATTTTCTGGAATTTTTCAAGCTGTTTAAAGGCACAGTCAACTTAGTGTTACATCCGTTGTTAGAAGGAGACCAAGGTGCAGCGTCGTAGGCGTACATTTTACTTTATTTTCAAATGACACCAAAAAACAACACAATACAAACGAACGTAAAGTACTGCAGACTCCACAGCAACTATGCAAAAACAAGATCCCACAAACTAAGGTGGAAAACAGGCTGTCTAAGTAGGATTCCCAATTAGAGACAACAATAGACAGCTGCCTCTGATTGGGAACCATACCTGGCCAACAAAGAAATAGAAAACTAGAATGCCCACCCAAATCACACCCTGACCTAACCAAATAGAGAAATAAAAAGGCTCTCTAAGGTCAGGGCGTGACACTTAGTGTATGTAAACTTCTGACCCACTGGAATTGTGATACAGTGAATTATAAGTGAAATAGATCTGTCTGTAAACAATTGTTGGATAAATTACTTGTGTCATGCACAAAGTAGATGTCCTAACTGACTTGCGAAAAAACTATAGTTTGTTAACAAGACATTTGTGGAGTGGTTGAAAAACGAGTTTTAATGACTCCAACCTAAGCGTATGTAAACTTCCGACTTCACCTGTACGTAACGATGTGTGTCCAAACTACTTTCTTGAAGTAACAAGACGCAGGAGTGATAATGATCTGTCTAATAGTTCTAGTGAATGTGTGCATCGTGTGCTCACTCACAAACAAACAGAAACATTAAAGCATTCCCTGAACAACACATGGGAGTGGCGGTGCACATGGGAGTGGCGGTGTTGTGGGGCACAGGACATTAGACAGGTTGAGGCATCTTGCCAGGTTCATAACATGCAGTGAAACACTGACGCTGCTCTTCAATTCTCAATTTAGTCTTTATAAAAACAAAATCCATTCAATCAAATAAATTCAATAAACTCAAGGTATTCAAATCTACAGTTCAAGAACAGCCTTTACTCCTGAACATGTTATTACTGATCTATTTGCCTCTTGTTGTTGTTATGATGAAATTGAAAGTGTGTTCATTCAGCCATTTTTCTCAAAACTCACCAAATCTATTTCCTCCTCCTCCGACTGCTCTCAACAGAAGAGAAGAAGAGAGGCAGGGTTACAAGAGAAGGTCAGGGTGGCTTCTACAGTCACCCTTTTGATGTTGAAAACCAACGTCTTAATTGCCTGATTGTATTCCACGAGTAAAAGTAATCTAGACGTGCCTGTCCTCTAGACTTAAATATTCACTCTGTCCTCTAGACTTAAATATTCACTCTGTCCTCTAGACTTAAATATTCACTCTGTCCTCTAGACTTAAATATTCACTCTGTCCTCTAGACTTAAATATTCACTCTGTCCTCTAGACTTAAATATTCACTCTGTCCTCTAGACTTAAATATTCACTCTGTCCTCTAGACTTAAATATTCACTCTGCCCTCTAGACTTAAATATTCACTCTGTCCTCTAGACTTAAATATTCACTCTGTCTTCTAGACTTAAATATTCACTCTGTCCTCTAGACTTAAATATTCACTCTGCCCTCTACTATTCATGTTACCTTGCAAAACCTTTCCTTTCTTTGTCAAAGGCAATACTGTACAATGCTTTGGATAAAAGTGAATACTAAATGACCATGTTATAACACTTTAGCTTGGGTTTGTGACCATTTCAGAGTAAGACCTATCGTTTTTGAACCCATAACTATTTGCTACTCAGAAGGTTACTGGTGTAAAACCAAAATGGGTCAACTTTAGAGTCAATTATTAAAGACACTACAGCAAGAATGGTTTAAGTCAGCAAACACACTTAATGACTTGGACTCACATTGAATAAGTGCTTAACCTCTCATGCATCCATCTAATTACATCATCAATCCTGAGGCTATAGCTTGACTCATTTGGAAGGCTCTCCACTTACTTTAAATAAAACTGAGTTCAAGAAACTAAATCTGACTAGTTAGGTCAACTCAATGCAAACTGTAATGTCATAAAATATTTGTAGCTATCTATAGAGTAGAGTAGTCAATGAGGTACAAGTCAATGTAATACATTGACACCTGCATATTGTGCATTTTTGCTTCACCTGGTAGATTATAGGAGTCTCTGTATGTGAGGCCTACTGTTCTGCTAGAACTGGAAGCCTTTCTTCCTTCTTCCCTGTGCTGAGGGACTGACTGTGCCCTGGCCAGGACTGTCTTAATAATACCCACACTCAATCAATAGCGACAGGAAGACACGACAAGGGCGACAAGATATTATCTGGCTCACACTCTGGGCCCCTGATTAAGCCTTCATCCCCACTCTGTCACACTGAGATGTGATTAATTTAATACCATTATGGCCTAATGACAGGCTGTCTGAAGACCTGCCAGCCCACAACGCTGCCTTAACCCATCTGGAACGCTGCGTTTACATTGACAGAGCAGAGCCGAGCAGGCCCTCCCTTTTGTCTCAATAGTACTGACACATTCAGGACTTCTAGAATCTCTCTGTCTGAAACATTGTAATCCTGCTCAATAGTTCTAATAACGAACACTAAGGCTGCATTTAGACAGGCAGCCCAATTAAGATCCTTATTTCACTAATTGGTCTTTTGACCAATCAGATCAGCTCTGAAAAAGATCTGATGTGAAAAGATCTGATGTGATTTGTCAAAAGACCAATTAGTGGAAAAAATATCAGAATTGGGCCGCCTGCCTAAACGCAGCCTTAATTGCTTTGTCCTTGTGATGTGTGAATCTCTGTGTTGTGGAAGCTACTCTGAGAAGATAGTTTACCAAGCTACCAATTACTTCACACTGAAAGAAGTTAAGCTACACTAATGCCACCCATATGGAAAAAAAGTTTAACTAAAGTTACTTTAAAAAAGTATTGTGTAGTTCCAGTAGTTAGCTACACCGCTACATGGTAAAACAGTAATTAACTACTGAAAACACTACCTAGATTTGAATTTAGTTCAACTACCACCAAGCTACTGCAAATGTAGTTAAATTACTATATGTAGTTCACTACTCTCCAACACTGGAAGCTCTGTGGTTTGGTTTGGGAGCTCCACCACTTCCAGATGTTGGCATGGTAACACACACATGTTGATCCCTTGCTCCAGGCTGGTAGATGTATCAGGGGTACCCACGCTATGGTAACCCCAGGTATATTTACCATACAAGTGTCTTGGAGGAACTCCCATTGCTGAGAGCTCCAGCTATCAGCAATGGGAGTTAGGTTGGAACGAGTCAATGACTGGTTAATGTCTGAAACCTTTTCTTCCCATTTAGATTTATGGCCATGGCAGTGTAGTGCAGCCTCAGATGCTCAATGTGGTCAGAGCTCTCTGCACATTCATTATCAGAATTAGAGAGGGCCTCTAATTTCAATATTTATAATTGAGTAACTGTTAACGCACCTGGGGCCTCATTTATAAACGTTGTGTACGCACAGAATATGCTCCAAAACACGCAAAAGTTGGCATTTATAAAAAAAGTAACTTGACTTGAGAATGTGCTTGTCGTCCCGCAATCTTTAGGCCATGCGTAGGACTACACATTTTCTAGTGGTTGAAGTATTGCATTGCATTGCAAGAAGGAAAAACGACCCTATAGTAGCCTTGTGCAAATGGGGAATATACTGTATGATGACCCTCTTATTCATAGCCAAAATCCGAAGCGTAGCTTAATTTAATGGTAGAACAGACGGCTCACCTTTTCCATTGACGTTTGATGCCTGAATACTGTAATGTGAAATTTCTTGAGTAGACAGTATTTCATTTATTTACATCATAACCATTGCAGCATAAATTCGTCACTTTCTCTGGCCACGATGAGTTCATAATCCCAAAGTGGCCGTACAACAAATGACCATGCGCATCTCTCATATAATTGGACCTATTAGATAGGCTATTATAATTTCAATCGTTTTTACTCTATCATCCAAAAGGGAGCGTGGTTTATAACTTACAGTAGAATTGAACAGGTGAACAGACAGTTGATCTTCCACATTGAAATGTGTAGACTACCACTGTAAGTAGGCCTATTGTAGTTTACATTTTTTCCCGAACAGACAATGTTTCAGAATTCACGGGCAGCGCATATTTTGGTTCGGGAAAAAGTACATGCAAAACAGTATTGAATTCAAACGATCTGTTTACAGGTCCACAACAATTTTCCATTGTTTCAGAAACGGTCAGATACAGCAAATGTCACTACAAAAGGAAACATTCTGCCAACACCTCCAAAAACATTTGATCACGTTTCCATTGCTATTTCCTTCAGATACTCTCTTGGCCTAATTCCAATACCTCCAAAAACATTTGATCACGTTGCCACTGCTATTTCCTTCAGATACTCTCTTGGCCTAATTCCAATACCTCCAAAAACATTTGATCACGTTTCCACTGCTATTTCCTTCAGATACTCTCTTGGCCTAATTCCAACACCTCCAAAGACATTTGATCACGTTGCCACTGCTATTTCCTTCAGATACTCTCTTGGCCTAATTCCAACACCTCCAAAGACATTTGATCACATTTCCATTGCTATTTCCTTCAGATACTCTCTTGGCCTAATTCCAACACCTCCAAAGACATTTGATCACGTTTCCACTGCTATTTCCTTCAGATACCCTCTTGGCCTAATTCCAACACCTCCAAAAACATTTCATCACGTTGCCATTGCTATTTCCTTCAGATACTCTCTTGGCCTAATTCCAATACCTCCAAAAACATTTGATCACGTTGCCATTGCTATTTCCTTTAGATACTCTCTTGGCCTAATTCCAATACCTCCAAAAACATTTGATCACGTTGCCACTGCTATTTCCTTTAGATACTCTCTTGGCCTAATTCCAACACCTCCAAAAACATTTGATCACGTTGCCACTGCTATTTCCTTTAGATACTCTCTTGGCCTAATTCCAATACTTCCAAAGTATGCATCAAATAAGGGGGTTATTGTTACCATAAAAGGTTAATAATGGTCATTTTTTAGGCGGCGTTAAAATGCTCGTTCACACCTGCACAGTTTTACGATAGGTCTGATTTACCGTATAGCGGGAAGAGTGTAAGTTTGGCATGCGCCAAGTTTAGAAATCACAATATTTTTGTAAAATGTACGCAAGGATTATAAATGTATCCCTGGGCCTCAGAGATACAGTATAGCCTAGCTAGCTGCTGTGCTGTTTGTGTTCTTGTCACTGTCCAGAGTCTAGCTCCTGTAGGTGATCAAATACAAATGCAGCATGAGAACGAATGCCGCTCGCCGATTTCTGTTGATGTAATAAATGAATCTAGGCTGCAAGTAAACCAGAAATGAAGCACGAGGTCCTCAGACAGCACTGATATCCTCAAGCAAGGAGGACCATTTCTCCTGCTCCAAAACATTTCCAACATTGCACACTATACCACAATAATACCATCACAATCCTGTGAGGGGGAAAATAAAACTCCCTCTGTTGCACACATGTGAGGTACAAAGAAGCCAAAATCGGTGCAGCCCCGAGGTAGATGCACGCAGTGTTCTACCAGTCAGCTCATGTGCAGTGAGGAGTGGGGACTGTAGGCTACTCACCAGTGGGGGCATCATGCCTTTGCTGGATGGGGGGATCAGCACTCTCAGGTCTGGCTTGCGGTTGCCCATCCCCATGTTCCCTCCAGGGGGCGGTGGAGACTTGGTGGGCATGACTTTCCCCAGGCCGTTCCCGCTGGTTGCGCCCAGGAGTCCCGGAGAGCCCCTAGGGTTGACAAAGCCGTTCCCTGCAGAGAGAGACAGAGACAGAAGCAGTCATGGGACTGTGAGACACTACAACAACAGTCATCTGCCAAATCTCCAACGCACCATTTCAAAGCTGCATAGCTTGCCACGGCACGCAACGTTAAGTGTTCCCAACCCTCTGGGAAGTTTTAATAGTCTCAGATAATTATCCTGCACATTTACCAAAATAAAACGTCCATTTCAGAATTTATGAGCCTTTCATTCTTGCTGTGAGTGACGATATCAAAGTCAACTCCTTGTATCCTGGGATGAGGAGCAATTCCCTTAACAAATGTACTGTGACTGCTATTTAAGATGGGAATAGCAATCCATTACAGTTGGGTAAAACTGTTTGCTAAGGATTGTTATGGTACTTTTTTGGTGTGACAATATGAGAATACAATGTCTTGCTACAGTGTGCAAGACTATCTATGTACTCATTGTACTGTATTCGTAGTACTATATACGTATGTGTGGACTGTCATTTCTTCTTTACTCTAATGGTAGATTTACAGAACAATGAGTCATAAGGCTGGTTTACCCCCCACCCAGAGTCACTTCCTGTGGCAACTGTTCTAAAACAAAGTGAAAGCAGGCACAGGGCATTGACACCATCTCAGAGCTGATCAGGAGAAGGACCAGTACAGCACATGTCACACAATGTCTGGACTGGGGCTGAAGTGAGCTATATATGCTCTGAAATCAATTACATGCTATGCTATGAAATCAATGTGAGAGTATTTGCAAATGCACTAGCAGTTTATATCTCTTTTTGATGCATTATTCAGCTATAACCATTCTGATGCATCAGAACATTGAAAAAATGGATATCAGAATCTGGAGAATAATGAGAAACAGAGGGATGAAAGAATCAATGCTATCTAGTATTTCATCAACAGATCAGTGTCACACTTCAACAAGTAACTGAGCACTCCATTGTGTTGTATAGAGCCCAGTGAAACACAAGCAGGCTGCAGGATAAGCAGGACCTAGTGACATAATGGAACAATCACCTCTCTAGCTACAGATAAGAACCCCCACAATACACGGCCAAATAAACAGTTATGAGACATACAATGGTATGTCACAGCTGAATCAACAGCTACTATCGCTCCCAGCACTCGCTTTCATCTTATACTGCAGTAAAAACTAAGGTGCACGCATATAATTAGCTATGTAAATTACCCAAACCCTACAAATATGAGACACTGTTATTGCTTATATTTTTTAAAATCCAATATTTTAACATAAATATAGGTTAATTGGAGGACGAGTACCATATGGGTCATCCACTGTTGTTTCACAAACGTGAATGTGTAGGCATTTCAGGCAGCAACTATGGCGTAATGGAGAAAAAACATGCTCCTTGAAGCTAGTTGTACATAGCCTACAGCCAGTTGTGCACAAAAGCAACATGCAGAATTGTAAAGTACATTTGTGTAGAGCATAATGCCTGAAATTGCTGATTAGCAAAAGACGTAATTGAAGCCAGTATCCATTTAAAACAGTCACTAAAACGGGGCACCATTACAAGACAGAACAACTGTTTCTACCTTAAAGTACATTTTAAAACAAGAAAATGATCACATGCAGAGATCACATGATCACACAAGCCTTTTGGCAGAAACATCTTTGCACATTTGTTTTCTGTGTGTTATCCGAACCAGTGGTTCTTCTGCCATCAAATCATCAGTGAATGAACCTAGAACATGTAGAATGTTTGGTTTCTGTGTTTGGGTAAATAAATATACTCTTTGTTGTAAATAATTAACACCGCCCACCGTGGGAGCAGGATTACATAAGAGGCTGTATGTACCACTCAAACATTTAGTTTTCATCTGAACGTAAGACAAAATAAACTCTGTTGACTAAATTGTGCTTTCACTAGAATGCATTGAAGAGCAAGTGATGCAGAACTGACCAGACCTGACTGTCATTAGGCAAACACCAGAGGAACTTGAGTCTCAGTGAGGGAAGAGAATATGCATACATGAATGAGAAAAGATTAATGGATGTGAATCAAGAGCCTCTAATAGATTAAGTGGAAAAGAGAGCAAATTCTAATAATAGCGTCCATTAATGAGCCTGGATAGAAACTCTTTAGCGGGTGCTCTGGTATTGTTTTGGCTCAGGAAACCGAGAGCAGGGCCACAGTTTGTGAGACTGCAGTGCAGTCACTCACTCACTAGTTAGTTGTTCCAAGAAATCCATATTCCACTCGGAGGGCCCCTTAGTATAAAAACAAATACAGTTTAGAATGCTTTCTTAATGGACAAAACACACACTGGAAGTGGTAATCCACTGGGAACAACGGCTTCCACGGTTCTCAAGAAATAGAGGAATAATATGTTCAGATAGACTCTTTTTGACACACAAACAGCCCTTGCAATCACTCTTTAAGAGCCTGTAACTCTCCAGTATTAATGAAGGAATCTGCACCGCTTGCAGGCATATTGCATAAGAGAGAGAAGAGTCACATCCCCTAACATTCTGACAAGCTCTCATTCTTAATGCTCAACAGAGTGAGAGAGAGAGCATGGAAAGAGTGAAACTGTGTGCAAAGCATCTCTCATGCATTGAGGAGTGTGACTGTATCACACAAAGAATTCCACATTGGATTGCTAATTAGGTGTAAAAAATGATATCACAGAGTTGCTTTAATTACATCCATATCATTTATGTTTGAGCAAAGCATAAGAAGTTCATAGCCTTCTCGTGAGCCAAGGTTTAGGTATTTGAACGAGAGCCAAAACAGATGGCTCATTTTAGACAGAACAATTGAAAAATAATTGCTATCAAAAACTGCTCTCTGAAAATACAGAATTAAAATACAGCTACAACAATTTGCCTGCAAATCCAGAATACTGCATGTGAATATTCTGTGAATATTCTGACCCTCACTAGGCTTAAGTCATGATCACTTAGACCCAGACTACCATGTGGAGCCCACTGCTCTCCTTATTGATCATGATTCATGTCTGCAGAGCACTGGGACTGAGCCACTGTGAGAACTCTCCACACTTAGAAAAAAGGGTTCCAAAAGGGTTATTTGGCTATCCCCATAGGATAACCCTTATAACCCTCTGTAGAAAGGGCTCTACATGGAACCAAAAAGGGTTCTGACTGGAACCAAAAAGGGTGCTACTTGGAAGCAAATGGTCCTTTCTACCTGGAACCAACAAGGTTCTTCAAAGGGTTCTCCAATAGGGACATCCAAATAACTATTTTAGGCGCCTTTTTTCCCTAAGACTGCAGGAAGAATAGTGGAGCCCTTCCCCCTTATTTAATCTTAAACACGGGCTTTTATGCAACTCATGTGCTAAATTAACATCACCCCTCTGCAGAGCCTCATTTACCTGAGGTGCCTGTAATGTTCTAGGAGTGAAATTACTGTATGAAAATCTCATTTCTGCTCCACGTAAGATGTGGTGTATTAACAGAAACACACTTTCATGTGTTAGTTTGTCAGCTGCCAAATCCTGTTATGATCTCAGATTGAAACCAGACTCATGTTCATTCTTAATGAACACATATAGTCAACTCATATCACATGTGGTAAAGACCTCCTTCACACTGCTGCAGAAAGGAAACTACGAAAACGGCTCCGAAAAGCTTTCAAGCTACAGTTCATATGCTTCCACAGTGTGGAGGAGAGAAAAGCTAAGGTGCAATGACATGCCATGTCATGTCCATGGACAAAATGATTCATTTGCACTTTGCCGCTGTACGTCAATATGAAGAAAGAGTTTTATTTCTGAGGACAAGTGCTGG
Source organism: Oncorhynchus mykiss (assembly GCF_057628025.1). Taxonomy (NCBI): domain Eukaryota; kingdom Metazoa; phylum Chordata; class Actinopteri; order Salmoniformes; family Salmonidae; genus Oncorhynchus; species Oncorhynchus mykiss. The sequence goes on along the minus strand of NC_143023.1, from coordinate 71,041,253 downwards.
CATATCAGATGAGATTAGGGTTTGGATCAGTGCCACCATTCCCTAGGCTTAATCAGCGATCCGGAGCATTTCCCAGGACACTCTCCGTGCTTGTAAGCCCCTCTTAGTGGCGATATCAAGCCACACCACCGGAGGAGAAAAGAGAGCGAGCAACAAGACAGAACTGGTGCAAAAGGCCTCTCCTCTCCCAATAGCTGCTGCTTGTGAAAAATCAGAGCTATGTAAGGAATGGCCATCTGACAGCAGCACTGAAGAGAGAGAGGTTTCTCTTCCAAGCAGTCTGTGTCTGCTGTTCTACCCAGTTTGGTACAAACAACAGCTGCAGTCTCCTGCCAGTGTGCCAACGGCTGACACCCCTCCCTTGGCATGGGGGCGGCACAGCACCCCACAACCTTACCGCTTACCCAGCACAGGGACAGGGCTCCGAGCACTGCCAAAGACCAAATACAGACAGACCAAATATTTCACTCAGCCCTGACTGAGAGCATCGAATCACCTCACCAACCACAGACTCAAACTTATACCCAGCATATCTATGCTCACGAAGCAGGACATAATTAAATGCATAATCTATAGCTTTAAATATAGCATCTGTTGATTGCATAATGTATTTTCACTACTATCATAATACTGTATCATATGATACACAGTGGCCTGTCTGGTAGGTAGAGGGTTAACGTCCACCTGCCTCTGCCTCTCACACAGCACATAGCAGCCATGACAGGCTGTCCGGTCATTGTGTACAGAGGACTTAGAGGGGTGTCATGGCCGGAATACCTCCAGGGTTCTGCTGGCCTAGGCATCTTGCAGGCTCTCTCCAGCCTTATAAGGGCTGCCATGGTACTGGGAAAAACAGATGCACCTGTCAATAGAGGGAAGGAAACTAGAGGGAGGGTCGGATGGAGGTGTCAGTCTTAAAGGAAACACTGTGTTTATTTACCTTCCAAAGAGAATCTGCCGCCTGAACCCTACCTTTTAATATGTTAACCCTTTCATGCACAAACAAGTTCACAATGAAAGGATAGTCCTAAGAAAATATATAGTGACTGTTGTCATCCCTAAACCCCAAACAAAACTTGTACCACAAACATGTTTGGAGCGACACAAAGTGAGCAGCCGATTGAGAACAAGAGGCATTCTTAATCTGTTACTATCCAGGAGGAACAGATGGACGTGTGACCTTCCTGGTGTCCTTGGTGGTTTGATTGTGTGTCACCATAGCGGTTGGCCAGACATTAGCAGCTGCTGCCATTTTCCTCTGTTACTGTACTCAACCATCTACGCCTCTTCTGTGGAACACATTGGCAAAAAAGATCTGTCCCTTTGGACTGACTCTTGGAGCTTTGGATGCAATCACTTCACCAACCTGTCTAGCTGCATTTTGAATAATATACTGAACATACAGCATCTCTGTCAGGGTTCTGAGGACAGAACATGCTGACACTCAGCTTGGCTGTTTTGCTATACAGTAAGGACAGTGTACCATCACTCTAACATGTACAGTGGGGCAAAAAAGTATTTAGTCAGCCACCAATTGTGCAAGTTCTCCCACTTAAAAAGATGAGAGAGGCCTGTAATTTTCATCATAGGTACACTTCAACTATGACATACAAAATTAGAAAAAAAAATCCAGAAAATCACATTGTAGGATTTTTTATGAATTTATTTGCAAATTATGGTGGAAAATAAGTATTTGGTTAATAACAAAAGTTTCTCAATACTTTGTTATATACCCTTTGTTGGCAATGACAGAGGTCAAATGTTTTCTGTAAGTCTTCACAAGGTTTTCACACACTGTTGCTGGTATTTTGGCCCATTCCTCCATGCAGATTTCCTCTAGAGCAGTTTATTTATTTATTTATTTTACCTTTATTTAACTAGGCAAGTCAGTTAAGAACAAATTCTTATTTTCAATGACGGCCTAGGAACAGTGGGTTAACTGCCTGTTCAGGGGCAGAACGACAGATTTGTACCTTGTCAGCTCAGGGGTTTGAACTTGCAACCTTCCGGTTACTAGTCCAAAGCTCTAACCACTAGGCAGCAGTGATGTTTTGGGGCTGTTGCTGGGCAACACGGACTTTCAACTCCCTCCAAAGATTTTCTATGGGGTTGAGATCTGGAGACTGGCTAGGCCACTCCAGGACCTTGAAATGCTTCTTACGAAGCCACTCCTTCGTTGCCCGGGCGGTGTGTTTGGGATCATTGTCATGCTGAAAGACCCAGCCATGTTTCATCTTCAATGCCCTTGCTGATGGTAGGCTTTGTTACTTTGGTCCCAGCCGTCTGCAGGTCATTCAGGTGGTTCTGGGATTTTTGCTCACCGTTCTTGTGATCATTTTGACCCCACGGGGTGAGATCTTGCGTGGAGCCCCAGATCGAGGAAGATTATCAGTGGTCTTGTATGTCTTCCATTTCCTAATAATTGCTCCCACAGTTGATTTCTTCAAACCAAGCTGCTTACCTATTGCAGATTCAGTCTTCCCAGCCTGGTGCAGATCTACAATTTTGTTTCTGGTGTCCTTTGACAGCTCTTTGGTTATGGCCACAGTGGAGTTTGGAGTGTGACTGTTTGAGGTTGTGGACAGGTGTCTTTTATACTGATAACAAGTTCAAACAGGTGCTATTAATACAGGAAACGAGTGGAGGACAGAGGAGCCTCTTAAAGAAGAAGTTACAGGTCTGTGAGAGCCGGAAATCTTGCTTGTTTGTAGGTGACCAAATACTTATTCTCCACCATAATTTGCAAATTCATTAAAAATTCTACAATGTGATTTTCTGGATTTTTTTCCTCATTTTGTCTGTCATAGTAGAAGTGTACCTATGATGAAAATTACAGGCCTCTCATTTTTTTAAGTGGGAGAACTTGCACAATTGGTGGCTGACTAAATACTTTTTTGCCCCACTGTATATGAAGACCATGTTAACTTACTGCCTTCAATGTTCCCAATACTCACAGACAGACAACAAATACAGTCCTCTCGCATGCAATAAATGACCAAGAACCTGACAAAAGCCACCGATGTCGCAGGCCATGTCGCAGGCCATGTCGCAGGCCATGTCGCAGGCCATGTCGCAGGTCATGTCGCAGGCCATGTCGCAGGCCATGTCGCAGGTCATGTCGCAGGCCATGTCGCAGGCCATGTCGCAGGCCATGTCGCAGGCCATGTCGCAGGTCATGTCGCAGGCCATGTCGCAGGCCATGTCGCAGGCCATGTCTCAGGCCATGTCGCAGGTCATGTCGCAGGCCATGTCGCAGGCCATGTCGCAGGTCATGTCGCAGGTCATGTCGCAGGCCATGTCGCAGGTCATGTCGCAGGCCATGTCGCAGGCCATGTCGCAGGCCATGTCGCAGGTCATGTCGCAGGCCATGTCGCAGGTCATGTCGCAGGCCATGTCGCAGGCACATGTACATGTATACAGACAGTGAGGTGAAGGCCTTTTGGGCAGAGCCACAGACAGTGAGGTGAGGGCCTTTTGGGCAGAGCCACAGACAGTGAGGTGAGGGCCTATTGGGCGGAGCCACAGACAGTGAGGTTAGGGCCTATTGGGCAGATCCACAGACAGTGAGGTGAGGGCCTATTGGGCGGAGCCACAAACAGTGAGGTGAGGGCCTATTGGGCAGAGCCACAGACAGTGAGGTGAGGGCCTATTGGGCAGAGCCACAGACAGTGAGGTGAGGGCCTATTGGGCAGAGCCACAGACAGTGAAGTGAGGGCCTATTGGGCAGAGCCACAGACAGTGAGGTGAGGGCCTTTTGGGCAGAGCCACAGACAGTGAGGTGAGGGCCTATTGGGCAGAGACACAGACAGTGAGGTGAGGGCCTATTGGGCGGAGCCACAGACAGTGAGGTGAGGGCCTATTGGGCAGAGCCACAGACAGTGAGGTGAGGGCCTATTGGGCAGAGCCACAGAGACCTAATGAGTTCCTCCTGGAGGACCTACTGTACCCGCTGGGCTGGGGCTCACGCCACGCTGGCACTGCCAGGTCTGTCCTACCCAGCATGCCACCTAATGAGATGCACGAAATTATATTATTAACCATCTGTATCCTTCAGCTGGGAGCCACAGGGATCAGGGAAGAGCTGCACTCAATCCCTCCAAAGAGGCTGGGGTCATTCTCTCAGTTATCCACTGACGTAGAGCATAATATGAGGTGTCTGGAAATGTTTAGGATTTAATAGTGGAATGCATGGAAACAACATGCAACACCATACAACTTCCATCACTTCTACCACTACTGGGAGCTATCAGTGAGAGGGAATGCATTCTCTCTGGTTCTATGGTGAGTGGGCCATTGGCCCTGTCCTTACTTTGTGCAGTCATCCAAGTCAAAGTTGCCAAGGAATGGCCCTAAGTTTTCTTTAAGGCAACTATGCCAGTATTCCATAGTTTGTAAAAGGGACATGTTCAGGTCCACACTTTAGTATTCTGACCACAACACCACCAGCCAGTAGCCTTGCTTTTGTTTACCTATTATGGTAATAACCTAGTACAAGGAACTGAACAACAAAATATTATTTACCTGTGAATCTACCCACTGAATAGGTATACAGCAGTACTGTATGTGTTTGGGTACAGTAGGTACTTTACAGGCACAGTGCACATGAATTCAGCTGTTAACTGGGTGAATGAGATGGCAGTAAGGCTAAAGACTGCCCTGCTGTTTCAGTGGCTCCCCAGAGAATAGAGAAATTGTATTTTACCCAGCTAGGTGGTCATGCTGCAGTTGTGGTTACCACTTTTCATGTGACTGAAATGAATACAAAAGTCACACATTACTTATTTCCAATGCAGATGGACTTCAAGCACAGTGCTATTTTTACCATACAGAACTCTGCATCCTGATGAGGCATGGACTGGCTGAATGCACAGACCCCTCCACGCAACACAGAGGATGTAGCTATTGTGTTAAAACATTACCAGTTCATCCCACTTCCTGTGAGCAATACAAGTCTTAAAAAGGTGTCAAACATGAGTCATAATGCAACCATTACTATAAACAAGAGCGGTAAACAAGTGGTAACATGAGCTCACTGACACCACTGGACATTTGCTTGAGTCATGAAAGATCCCTTCAAATAAGTGGGACTTTTTTTCATAAACTAGATGCAAATAGGCCCATTGCAAACATATCACATATCAGGCAAATATGGAGAAAGTTATATCTGGAAGAGCAAGAGTGAAACTGGTGGATAAAGATCTGAATCTTTACCACCATGGATGTAGAGTCCGTTGTAGTGAGAGAGAGAAAAACAGTGAAATGTAACAGTACTGACCTGCATTGCCTTGACTAGGGGGCCTCTGCTGGCCCCCGCTGGAGCCCACATTCCTGTGTAAGGAGGCCTGAGCGGGAGAGAGCATCCCACTGTCGCTCAGAGAGGCTACGGCCTGGGCCTGGCTGCTCATGGAGCCTCCTGGGTTGTAGGACATGGTGTTCTGGTTGGAGACTGGCACTGCCACATGCATGGAGAAGTTCTGCTGGGGCAGCGCTGTGGGCTACAGGAGGGAAACACACAGACATGGGGAGAATCAAAGACCTGGCACTGGGCTGAGGGTCACAGGGGGAAGGAGACGGCAGAGATGGCATCTGTGATGGTGCCACATCAATCATATCGGTATGGTTAACAGAGCAGTCCTATTAACTGATGGCAAATCAACTGCAGCTGGCAAGTTGTTCATGTTCCTAATCCAGGTTGCTTATTATACAAGTGTATCGTACACTCTTACACATTCACTTCCATTAACATCGCATTTAGTCTGAATGGCCAAGAAATGACCACAAATAATTATACCCTTGGTTTGTAATGGGATTAAATAATAACTGTCTTGAATAATATTCTTTAAAGTGGAATCTGAAAAATTGCTGTACTACATATGATGCTGTCATAAACTTGTATAATATATTTATAAATAATATTGCAAAAAATGTATAAATTAACACTATGTTATTGTAAATGCACAAAACAATCATTTTGCTATATAAAATCATTACACATCACTGAAAACATGACATATTCCAAAACATGCCCATTAGCTGTGTACCAGGTGTTCAGTCTTGCACTGTAATAGTCAGCACTGCAAAACAACGTTTTCTCTTTTAACCAGGATGGTGTAATTGTGTCATTTCCAACAATGTGAAAGCATTTTGGATAAAAACGTATAGTAAGAATGATGAGTTATAATCACGTGACGTTAATATTACTCTCCTCCATGTCTGTGCAGTGCTAACTATCCACAGTGTGTGAGAGTGACTGTTGACAGTGAGACCACTCCATTCAGCATAGTCCAGTGAGGCAGTCAGTTAGTGCTATTATTAGTGTGTTAATTGCAAACAGTGGTGCCCTCCATGTCAGAATTAGAGAAAACAACAGTTGAAGCACTATACTTTATGCAGGATTCTATGATTGCCACCCGCAATAAGATCACTCTTGTCTCAAGGTTAAGCTCTGTGTAATGGTAGTAGCTTGATGAAGGACTGGAAAATACACAGTGATAGTCCACTGATGTTGTACTTTAGGGGGACTGTACACTTTAAAAAATATCTCCCCTTTGCTCATTGTATGGTCTCTCCTAGTTCCCCATCTCCTAGTGGGGCGTCCTCCATTCACTTTGGAAAATCACACACTTAGAAAAAAAGAAGCCATCTAGAAACTAAAATGGTTATTCAGCTGTCCCCATAGGAGAACCCTTTGAAGAACCCTTTTTGCTTCCAGGTAGAACCCTGTTGGGTTCCATGAAGAACCCTTTCCACAGAGTGTTCTACGTGGAGCCCAAAAGGGTTCTTCAAAGCGTTCTCCTATGGGGACAGCCAAAGAAGATTTTAGGTTCTAGATAGCACCTTTTTTTTGTATGATTTGCTCAGGTGAATGGAGGACGCCCCAACAGGAGATGGGGAACCAGGAAAGACCATACAATGAGCAAAGGGGAGATAAACATTATTTTATTTCCCCAGTCACATGATCTGGCCACTGTGGGACTAAAAGAGATTCAATTTTCACATTAGCTTGGGGGTGAAAATTGAGTTTTGGGAAAAAAAACACATCAATCACTAAAGCTAGAGAACAAGTCAATATTTAAGCCAGAATGGGAATATTATTTTTTTCCAGGGGGAAATGTACATTGATAATAAAGAAGCTTCTCCTCTGGAATAAAAAAAATGCACTATCCTTTTCATATAGTTTTCAAATGTTTCAAATAATGTGAAGAAACGTGATAATTCCAAAAGATCTTTGAAAAGGTTAAACCTATCAACAACAATGTGATCTTATCAGGCTGTGCCAAAAAATAAGTTGCAGTACAAATAAACAAAATGAACAATTACACTTCCAATGAATGGAAAGAAAGGTTATGCTTGAATAGTCCATGGTTGCTTATAGTAGTTGACAGAGGTTGCAGGGTGGGATAATGAACAAATAAGAACAAATAAAAACCAAAAGGTCAAAATCCTTTGTGCCACAAAGCCAAGCAGCAAGAACATTGCATTTACTTACGATTTTATGATTTCTCATCATATTATCAAACTCCTCATTAATTTTTTTATACTTTTCTTCTGTGTGAGGGGTGAGGACATATGAGGCATCGGGGTCCGGGCTATCACAGCCTCTGTGTTCTTTCTTGTTTAGCGCCTGTAGTGAACATCAACATAAAAACAGGAATCAACACAAAATGGCAGGAGAGGGAGGAAGTACTTACACCACAGCGCTTGTACATTAAATCACTCTCTTCGCTTAGTTTGCCGAAACGGTCGTCCATGAGGGGGCTGTGCCCAAAACAGTCATCTGGATCAGGACTGGCACACAGGTCATTATGGCCTTTGTTTCTTAATTTCTGAAATAAAATTGCACAATTCACACACAATGTATACTGCAGGAAACTCAGTCTATTACCACATGACTCTCTGTCTAGCTAGGTTAAAATACATCCCCTACAAACCTGTTCCCAGAACAAAACATGAACATTGTCAAAAATATAAACATTTAAGACATCATTCAAGTCAAGACGCAAATTAATTTAATAATTTAATAATTCATAACGCAACCATTATAATAAACCTGCCCTAGCATGTACATTTATAAATAATAAAACATACCTTGAATTAATTTCTTATTTTTTTGGCCTGCCAGTGTGCTAGTGTGAGCTGTGAACGATACAGGTACTGTACTCCTATGCAATGGTTGACAATGACAGAGAAATTGAAATATCACTCCTTATCCTTTCATCATTTAGAGATCTTCAGCATGGGAGAAACTAAATATTTATCTGTCTGTGTCTCTGACCCTTTCTCTCTCCTCTATCTTCCTCCCTCTATCTCCCTCCCTCTATCTCCCTCCCTCTCTCTCGCTGCATGTGTGTGTTTCAATACATATTTCATTATCTTTCAGTTATCATAAGCCACCCAGCTGGAAGACACCACGGCATAAGAGGATCCCACAGAGCAGCAGTTCAAACCGTTGCAGACTTTAATTCTGCATGGTTGCCACTCGCAGGATCTTATCAATGTTAAGTAATGTAGCAAATAAAATAGTTTATTATATGTGGTCAAAGACGCTTATTAGAGCATGAAATGGAGCGATTATTGTAAGAGGAACGAGCACACAGTATGGTGTGTTGTGATATAGAAGTCCAATGAGATTTGTTTTACAGCTTAAAAGAATCCCACACTATAAAACAAAGGAAATAAAACCAGTGTTGTGTTTGTGGTAACTTTCTATCAGAGGAGTGGTTCTCTTGTCTTCGTTAAGAGTCTGAATGACGGTGCTTACATGAGCCGATGACAGCTCGGGACAGCATGTGATATCAAGCCAGTCAGAGCAAATCAAGCTTAATTTATATGTGTGTTGTTCAGGTTCCCCTAGCACACTGGTGCAGGTCCAGAGCTGTGACCTCCCCTGTCTCTGGGGTGCGTCTGAGCCAGATATCTACAGCAAGGCCACTGACTCCTTTGGATGGAGAGGTCACAGTGTGAGGGAGTGTAGTTGGGCCCAAAGACACTAATGAGCCCTTAGTCTCTGCCTCCGTCTCCATCACCCTGGAGGTAACGCACTGGCTGCTGTGTGTGTGTGTGTGTGTGTGTGTGTGTGTGTGTTCATGGTTGTTGCAGCAGCAGCTGGCGTCTGCTGACAGCTCTCTGACAGTACAGTGGTGTCTCGGCTGATCTCTATCTAACAACGTGTCTTACCCAACCCTGCTTTCAGTCGCTACCAACACGCTGACGAGCTCTGTATGACACATTACTGTTGGATTTCCTAGGCTTGAAATGTTGTGAAACATAACTTGGTTACAATGTACCTGTCTACCAAGGCTCAGTTGATCCCAGCAAATTGACCAGTACTGAATTAAACGACCCTCTACTCTAGTTTAGGCACATGATGAAATGGTGTAGAATATAAAAGCTTAAGCAGGAGAACTGAAAAGTACCTAAATCTCATCAGTCATTTCTGTCTGACAGTGTTGCTGAGGAGAGAGAGAAAGTCTCATGAGTAATGAATGATCAAAGCCGGCCCTAGCCTTTTGGGGGCCCTAGGCAATTTTTTTAGTGGCCCCCGTTTTGAATGGCGAATAGGAAAAAAATATGTTTCAGAGTTAATTTCCTGCAATTCTACACATTTAGCCATGACTTATGCCATGTTAATACGATATCTGAGTGACATTGACTAATAAAATCATTGGAGGCTCCCTGTAGGTCAGGGCCCTTGGGCAAGTGCCCTTCGTGCCCTGTCGATAATTTGACCATGATTACTACAAGTTTAGATAGCTGGCTAGAGTAACTTAACAATCTAAAAAAAAAATGCTGACTTGCATTAATTGAGTGACTGTCAGTGACTGACATAACATGAGAAAAACTGCTGATGCACAATCAAATGTCGAAATTGCACCTTGTGTAATCTACTATTCTAACTCTCAACAGTTGAGACCCCAACTGAGTTACCCTATAGGCCGGGGGCCCTAAGCAACCGCTTATGTCGCTTATGCCTAGAGCCGGCCCTGAGAATGATACACAACATGTGTAAATGTGCAGTTAGATGCACTTGTGTTTGGTGTGGTACAGAGCAGGGGCATTCTTCTTCTTCTAAAAAAAAACACCTTCCTGTTTACTAAGGCTGTTCTTTAGTTAGGCTCCCGTAAAGGCTGTGTTTACTACGGAAACTATGCACTTTCTCCACCAGACTGCCACAGATCTGATCAGGACCTGCAAATTAAAGTCCCGACCTGCTCATTATGTGAATAGCTGGTTTGGGCTGGTCGGCCATGGCTGTGTGAGATGGGCAGGGCAGCAGGCAGCACTTCCACAACAAGCCTCCAACCAGCCGCACCCCTCTGGCCCTTGGCCGTGATCACTCAGAGAAGGGCCAGTGGAAACATCCAGTGCCAGGGACACTCAGCATTCAGAACAAACCATGGAACATGTTGCACTGAGACTAAACAACACAGAGTCTAACAACGAGTGCTCATATCTAGGTCATTGTCCATAAGAGATGGATTCATAAGTAAATATTGATCACCCTGATTAGAGATGTCCTGAAATGCAACATCACTTAAAATGAGGACATAATCATGCATGCCTAAAGAAGAGTGAATATTTCCTCCGAGGTGCTCCTAGCTGAGCATGCTCAAGAGTGAAGATCTGGGACAGCATGGCCGTTATTCCTCCTTAAATGACTTGGCATGTTTCTGGTGTCCCACAGACGCTGCCCGCAGCTCCCAGTAAATGGATCACTAAATCAGCACATGGCCAAACAGGTGTCTCTCTACCAAACACCTGTCAGGCCCTGGTTCCCCGGCCCAGCCAATCACAAACAGTCTCACACCGACATGGCCTTAGAAGGGGCCACATGGAACCCTGAAGGCCATCAAACCTTCCCCCAGCCAAGGATTTTACTCCATAATACAAATACATCAAAGTATTGGTAAAGCAATTCAAATCTTACACAAAACCTAGAAAACAAAACCAACCAACTCTGAACGCATTGGGTACAGATGTCATTTCAATGTTTAGTTTTGATTTCCATTTGGTTGAGTTGTCGACTAACGTGAAATCAACAAAAACATTTCACCATGTCACTGCATTTAGGTTAAGAGTTGGGTGGAAAAAAAACATGAAATGATCTTATGTTGATTCAATGTCATCACAATTATTTTTTGTTGTTAAAATGACATGGAAACAGCGTTGATTCAAACAGTTTTTGCCCCGTGGGAAGTATGGTAAACAAAATCCAAAATAAAACAAGCCTCCCTTCTATTGCTTTTCAAATTCTAGCTCTGAAACAAATTTTCAAAAGTCATGTCAAGCTGTGTGGTTTTATGCTTATTAAGAAAGAAAAGTTGGAGGGGTATGAATACAGTTGAATGGAGAGATTTTCAACAACAACATTTATAATGGAGGTTGGGTGGGGGTGGTGGGTCTGTCTGTGTACGGAGCTGCAGTCAGAGAGTAGTGACGAGTGAACTTGTGTAATCTGTTCACAAGGCCCGTGGAGGCTCATAAAGTTCAGTGGGAACCAGGCCAGCAGCTATTTTCTCACAGCTATCCAGACCTGGATTGATAGAAATGTGTCTCTATACACCAAACATGTTAGTCGGGGATTCTGACATCAAACCAGCTGGACATCATAGTGAGTGTGTGAATTTAGCAGTAAGAGAACAGGCTTTCTGCTTTTCAGGCCTTGAAATGTGTCTCTCCATTCTCAGTATTGTATGCCAAACCAACATACTGACAATCTAGTGTACCTGTATCACTCATCTCCTCCATAGTGCCAATAATTGTTAATTAGAGCTCTAGGGGCGCTATTTCATTTTTGGATAAAAAATGTTCCCGTTTTAAGCGCGATATTTTGTCACGAAAAGATGCTCGACTATACAGTTTTGGAAAGAAAACACTCTGAAGTTTCAGAATCTGCAAAGATTTTGTCTGTAAGTGCCCCAGAACTCATTCTACAGGCGAAACCAAGATGATGCATCACCCAGGAATTAGCAGAATTTCTGAAGCTCTGTTTTCCATTCTCTCCTTATATGGCTGTGATTGCGCAAGGAATGAGCCTACACTTTCTGTCGTTCGCCCAAGGTCTTAGCAGCATTGTGACGTATTTGTAGGCATATCATTGGAAGATTGGCCATAAGAGACTACATTTTCCAGAGGTCCGCCCAGTGTCCTTTGTCTAAATTTGTGCGTAATCTTCAGGTGCGGGCATTTTCTCCTGGGATTCAGGAGAGAAAGCATGTGTCCAAGAACGATGTATCAATGAAGAGATATGTGAAAAACACCTTGAGGATTGATTCTAAACAACGTTTGCCATGTTTTCAGTCGATATTATGGAGTTAATTTGGAAAAAAGTTTGCGTTTTGAGGACTGAATTTATGGATTTTTTTTGATAGCCAAATGTGATGTATAAAACGGAGCTATTTCTAATACACAAGGAATCTTTTTGGAAAAACTGAGCATCTGCTATCTAACTGAGAGTATCCTCATTGAAAACATCAGAAGTTCTTCAAAGGTAAATGATTTTATTTGAAGGCTTTTATGTTTTTGTTAATGTTGCGTGCTGGATGCTAACGCTAATGCTAACGCTAAATGCTAACGCGAAATGCTAACTCTAGCTAGCTACTTTTACACAAATTATTGTTTTCCTATGGTTGAGAAGCATATTTTGAAAATCTGAGATGACAGTGTTGTTTACAAAAGGCTAAGCTTGAGAGATGGCATATTTATTTCATTTCATTTGCGATTTTCATAAATAGTTAACGTTGTGTTATGCTAATGAGCTTGCTGATAGATTTACACAATCCTGGATACAGGGGTTTTTTCATAGCTAAACGTGACGCAGAAAACGGAGCGATTTGTCCTAAACAAATAATCTTTCAGGAAAAACTGAACATTTGCTATCTGAGAGTCTCCTCATTGAAAACATCTGAAGTTCTTCAAAGGTAAATGATTTTTTTGAATGCTTTTCTGTTTTTTTGTGTAAATGTTGCCAGCTGAATGCTAATGCTAAATGCTACGTTAGCCATCAATACTGTTACACAAATGCTTGTTTTGCAATGGTTGAGAAGCATATTTTGAAAATCTGAGATGACAGTGTTGTTAACAAAAGGCTAAGCTTGAGAGCTAGCATATTTATTTCATTTCATTTGCGATTTTCATGAATAGTTAACGTTGCGTTATGGTAATGAGCTTGAGTCTGTATTCACGAACCCGGATCCGGGATGGGGAGATCAGAAAGGTTAATTTAGCTGAAACTCACAAACATACACAGGAGTATTTGGAGTTTTTGGAGCAGTGTGTCAATTGTACTCTTTAAAAATCTTTATATTTTTTTTATATTACATTTCACCCACTATAGAGTATAGTGTTCTATAAAGATCAGCGTTTATGTCACATAAAATAAACATGAATGTAACACTCAAAAGACTGACAGGGTATTATTTTTTTTATTTTTTTTTACAATTGGCTGAGTTGAACGCCAACCGCAGAGTTTATATCATAGCCCCATACACATTCAAAACTGAGGCCACCATCATTTCAGGAGTTAAAAATAAAGTGGAGCTGAGGCAGTTGTGAAGCTGTTGCGTAAGCCACCTACATTCCCTGTTCCTTGTGAAGCTCTTTCACTGAAACAGTCTGCCTTGGATAGAACACCATTACACTCCAATGCCCCCCACTTGTGTCAAGAGCTTTTTAGATTTCACTTATTCATGTACTGTACCTGAATAAAAGGGAGGTTGGAAGAAGACAGTGAATGCCGCTATAAAAGACAAACTTCTCAAATGTGGAGAGAAGGCAGGTAGAGGCTGTCTTCCAGTGTGCAAAGGTAGCTACACAGAACATACACCAATATCATACTTTAAGAGCCATTATTATTGTATTATAGTCTATACAAAGTATGTATAGTTGAACTATTTCTCCTTCTGTAGAGTTCATCCCCACCCTGCTCATTCTGCACTGTTGTGAATGAGCTTGTTGTGCCTGTTGCCGCACTAAGCAAGGTGGCATGCTAATCCTCATGACATCACCATTGTGTCCAGTCCGTTCCATCTAATGTGCTTATCAAAAGGGCCTCTTTGAGTGTGAAGGCAGTTGAGAATCAGCATGGGGAGGCGGCTGATAGCAAGGCTTTCATCTGCTCACAAATATATTTCTCTTATGTAACATCTTAAGAGACAAGTCTTTCAGTGTGAGTATGCTCCCATTTTTCCTTTGGTGCTGTAGATTTCACTTGAGGGGGGGAAAGGAACTGTTGGTTGTTCTCGTTTGCACTCTATCTAGTGGCTGTATGTATTGTATGCCATTACCAAGGGCCCTAAAAGCTTTTCCTGTCTACTCCCTGGTACTGGTCATGTTACTGGTATGGGAGTAGGGAAGTAGGGAGGGCTAGATAAGGAAAGTGGGTTTTGATTCCCAGACATATCTGGTTCAATCTCATGACCATTCCACATCATCAGTGATCTAAGTGATATCAGGATATGACCTCTCTGTCAGACCATTGTCTGACTCCTCAAATCAAAGGAAATGCAGCAGCAGGGCCTCCTTCTCAGTTGGATGGGACGGACTGCATTTTGTTTGGTTATTATTATCGGTCTGCAGCTGTTTGGGAAACAATATACAGTCTGTAATCCGATCCCCTCCAAAAACAGGACAATGGCGAGACAACAGTTAGTTCCAAGCTGACACACCAAAAATACTAACACATGCAGACATATAAAAGGAGAGTGAGCCTAACTGAGCAGTGGTCTGCGCGTGTCTAAAGGAGGCAGACAGGGAAGAGAAAGCCTCCGTCTCAGCTCAATGTACAATAAAGCAGATAATTACTGTGGTTGACCGGCTAGATTATCACTTTGATAAATATAGCCGCTATATTATTGAATAAGAATCCATTGCACTGCAGCGAGCAATACTTTTCCCTCAGAGAGACAGCTGCTCAGAGACTGTTGATTGATGGACGCGACAAAGATATTAGTTGCCACAGTCAAAGAGAACACACTTTCAATCAGCGGCGTGGATATTTTCAGAAAATTTTGCCAACTGGGAATTGAAGTCCAAATTGAGGATAAAGGCATCTCAAAGTCATCATTATCTACATCTTTAAAAGATTGGGAACAAATGAGACGAACACGCTCCATTACATCCAACTAGCTCTAGACATCTATAGAGCACCATGTGGGTATATTGTAGATGAAAATAGATTACATTCAACATAAAAAGGTGTAAAAACGTATACAATTAAAGTAAATAACCATTCACTAAGTTCACATCTTCCCCTCCCGACCTCCCTCACTGTCTCTCTCTCTCTCTCTCTCCCTGTCTTTCTCCCTGTCTTTCTCCCTGTCTCCCTCCTTGTCTCCCTCCCGGTCTCTCTCCGTCTCTCCCTCCCTGTCTTTCTCTCCCTGTCTCTCTCTGTCTCTCTCCCTGTCTCTCACTCCGCCTCTCCCTCCCTGTCTCTTTCCCTGTCTGTCTCTCTGTCTCTCTGTCTGTCTGTCTCTCTCTCTCTCTCCCCATCTCTTCCTCCCTGTACCCCCAGAGTGGATCATTAGCTGTCAGAGCCCTTGAAACCGTACCCCCGCCCTCAACTCCCATTCCTGCTCGCTTCTAAAATATTCATAAGGACAATTAGGAGTTCCGATAAGGCGGGTGTGGAGGGCAGGTGTGGGCACGGAGGGCTGGGGGCGCACAGCGGAGGGAAAGGGCAGGATGTGCCAGCAGGACGTCTGTTCTGCAACACTCTATACCCAGACCACAGACCTGGCCTCATCAATCAGCAGCCCTTCCTCCCTCCCTGACACCCCCTCCTCACTCAGGCAGGCTAGTCGGGGAGGGTGGCATGATGCCAGCTAACCCCCTCCCCCTCCTCCTTCCAAGTAACTCTGCTCTGCCCTCGCCCCTGGGCAGAGGGGAGGGGTGGGGCGTCTCACACTACCCATTGGGATGGGCTCGTGGCTGTTCCTCTGTCCATTCTGGTCACTGTGGTCTCTCATGTCAGCGCTGCACTACACAGCGGGCAGCAAGGCGCTCTAATGGTGGCATGTCTGTCATTAAAGTAGTTCAAACCAAATTAGGACAGCTCATGTGTGACCTATTTTACATATTCTGACGTTTATGACGTGTCTGTTAAGGTTGTCAATCTGGCTGTTCCTATATGAACCTGAAAGAATAATGAAGTGGTTATTCTCTGAACATGGTGTTGCATGTTGCCACTGAGCTGCATGTAATGAATTATTTTCATTACAAGTTAGGCCTTGCTTTACAAAGAGTTTTACCATACGCCATGGTAGGCCTGTGCCAGTTAATCAGTGCCATATGCCTCTAGAAACTAAAGAATACATCACTTAAGACATTTTAATAAAGTAAAACACAAAGGAATCATATATCATGGCAATGTTGAAATCATTCAAGTGTTTATGGGATGATGTCAGCTAAATGTAATCCACAAACATTTGCCAGAACAATGAGGTAGAGAGCAAAGAATTGTATTAGTAAAGGTCTTCATTCCTGGTGTTACAGTTATTACATTCAATCATGTATTTAAGTGTTGGAGATGCTTTCTCCCTCACGATCTCAAGTTGAATCAATAGGATCATAGAAATATTCCATTAGCCACGGTTTGATGCCTAGGGATGAGCTCTGGTGTTAGCATTAGCAAAGGGCTGGGGATGAGCTCTGGTGTTAGCATTAGCAAAGGGCTGGGGATGAGCTCTGGTGTTAGCATTAGCAAAGGGCTGGGGATGAGCTCTGGTGTTAGCATTAGCAAAGGGCTGGGGATGAGCTCTGGTGTTAGCATTAGCAAAGGGCTGGGGATGAGCTCTGGTGTTAGCATTAGCAAAGGGCTGGGGATGAGCTCTGGTGTTAGCATTAGCAAAGGGCTGGGGATGAGCTCTGGTGTTAGCATTAGCAAAGGGCTGGGGATGAGCTCTGGTGTTAGCATTAGCAAAGGGCTGGGGGTGAGCTCTGGTGTTAGCATTAGCAAAGGGCTGGGGGTGAGCTCTGGTGTTAGCATTAGCAAAGGGCTGGGGATGAGCTCTGGTGTTAGCATTAGCAAAGGGCTGGGGGTGAGCTCTGGTGTTAGCATTAGCAAAGGGCTGGGGGTGAGCTCTGGTGTTAGCATTAGCAAAGGGCTGGGGGTGAGACTTGTTAGAATGCAATGCAACGTATTATGCATTGTTTTATACTGAACAAAAATATAAAATGCAACATGTAAATTGTTGATCCCATGTTTCATGAGCTGAAAAGAAAATCCCCAAAATGTTCTATATGCACAAAAAGCTTATGTCTCTCACAGATTTGTTTACATCCCTGTTAGTGAGCATTTCCTTTGCCAAGATAATCCATCCACCTGACTGGTGTTGCATATCAAGAGGCTTATTAAACAGCATGATCATTACACATGTGCACCTTGTACTCGGGACAATAAAACGACACTCTATAATGTGCAGTTTTGCACACAACACAATGCCACAGATGTCTCAAGTTTTGAGGGAGCACGCATTTGGCATGATGACTGCAGGAATGTCCACCAGAGTTGTTGTCAGATAATTGAATGTTAATTTCTCTACCATAAGCTGACTCCAATGTTGTTTTAGAGAATTTGGCACTATGTCCAACCGGCCTCACAACCACAGACCATGTGTAACCACGCCACCCCAGGACCTCAACATCTGACTTCTTCACCTGCGGGATCTGAGGAGTATTTCTGTCTGTAATAAAGACCTTTTGTTGGGAAAAGCTCATTCTGATTGGCTGGGCTCGGCTCCCAAGTGGATAGGCCTATTTCCTTCCAGGCCCACCCGTGGCTACGCCGTTGCCCAGTCATGTGAAATCCATAGATTAGGACCTCATTTATTTATTTAAATTGACTATTTTCTTTATATGAACTGTAAAATCTTTGAAATGGTTGTGTGTTGTATTTATAGTTTTGTTCAGTGTATGTGTAATAATTAGGTTGAACACTCATGTTGTCATTTTCTATGCCTTGTTCCTTTTCCTGACAGAAAGTTTTCAATCTTTCTCACTTTGTGGATTCATAAATGAAGTGTTGGTCGACATGTAATAAGGTGCAAATGATTGCTTTATTTTTCAAATCAAATCAAAGTTTATTGGTCGCGTACACAGTTTAGCAGATGTTATATCGGAACGCTATAAGCGGAATGCGTATGCTACTAGCTCCTAACAATGCAGTAAAATGACAAATAAGTACACAAATAATTCAAACGTTTTAAAAAGGAAAAAGGAAAGTCAGTATGAATCCAATTAACAACCCCAATAGCACTGTAACAGCAATCAAAATGCAATCTATACTATATTATACTATATCATTAGACTATACTCTATATTCAGGTCTGTGTAGTGTTGCTTGTGTAAGATGCTGCTGCTCATGCTGTTGCTCAGACTCAGGCCATGATGAGCCAGGTAATCCAGCCCAGCGGGCTCTGTCCCCCTGCCAGGTGCCAGGTAACCTAGGGACAGGTTAGGATCTGTCTCACTTGCCCCAAGACTGGGTTCAAGAAGTGAACTGCACCCACACCAACCAGTTCTAACACAAGAGAGTTTAACAGCAACAAAAACATCAGTGGTTATATCACAAACATGTCTGAGGACATAAACCACTGAAACACTAGTAATACCTTTCAATCACACAGCGCCTTTCCCTAAGCTACGGACACAGTACATGACAAAGAAGCAACATAATACAAATCCTACTCAGATGAGCAGCAGAAGGAAAATGTTATATATATAACAAAAAGAGCCCGAATGCTGTGTAATTTGTCATTCAGTCTAAAAAACATGTACTCGTGTGTCATCTCTCTTTTTTCCCCTTTGTGAATGAGCGTGAGTGTTATTTGTACAAAGCTGCGAGTGCAGAGCTTCAGCACTTGAGATTAGAGCATGGCTCATTAGTGTCATTGGAGAGTAATGTTTACCGGGGACCGCCATGGCTGTTGTTCTCTCTCCTTTTATTCCACCCTCTCCAAGAAGACCTAGTTTTGAAATGAAAAATACGTATCACACTTGAGAGGGAAGGATGGAAAAAAAACTCTGACGTCAATGAAGCACGACATGTGCCCGAAAACAAAAAACTATTGGCTGTAACCTGGTAACAAGCATCAAAGTGAAGAGTGCAGAGGCTTTGTTGACGAACAGGGGCAAATGGCTAACAAACACACGTGCACACACTCTCACACTTCATTGGAGACTCTACTGGTTGTGATAAACTGAGGAAGATTTCACTGTTCATGTCCTCTGTTTTTCTCAAACACTGACATGGGTTTCCACAGCAACCAAGTCACAGTGAACGTGAGGGAGAAGAGACAATCATAGTCCATTCACGGTTTGTTACATAAATGTGGACTGAAATAGGATGTTCTATGAAAGACTTACATAAAAATTATCACTATTGTTTTTTTTTCATGGAAGAAAAAAACTCCTAAGACAGTGGTGACCCTGTTTCTAGTGAAAGCCCAGAGGAAAAGGAGTCCTTGTCCTATAAAGAGGTGCACTTTGAAACCCAGCAGGAGACTGGCTACAAAACCATTAGCACTCCTTCACTCAGCGATGCAAAGGAAGGCTTTTCAACCAACATGTGTACTGCACCTCAGTACATGCGAAAGGGTAACGGTTCTGTTATCTAGGAACTACAAAGAAGAAATCCGAAAAATGTATCAAACGATATTAAACTATATGACAAGAGGAGCTTGGCTTCTTTCAGAGGATGACAGAAAACATTTGTACAACAAAGCCTGACCAACAACTTGACACTGGAAGTAAAAATGGAGTAGTGTTTGTGTGCCATTCTTTCATTGTGTAGTGATAAAGTACAGTGTGTGTTACTGTAAATCAGAGTGAACGTATTAGTATCGCTCCCTAGTCACATGTGGAGGCAGATGAAATGACTCAGGTGAAAGAGGATTGCAGTGCCAAGCATATTTCCTAAAACCACAATCAACAAAAATATATCACAGTGTTTTATCTGGTCTTTTATGCAAAGATAGTGCTGCTATTTCTGCTTTCAAGTTATACATTCGTGATTCCTTGTTTATTTATAGGTGCTTATATATATGCCTGTGCTCATTGGCCTGCTCAGAATACGGTGTTTGTTTTGATGGTGCAGACTGATTGTACAGGTTAAAGTGATGCTTCAACGGTTTTGTATCATTTCAGACAGCAGTTTTGAAAGTAGTGCTCGCTCACGAGCCAAAACTGGTGACTAAGTTACAGGGGCGTAAATCATAGTAGCATCCACATTACTGTAGACGTATTTAGAAACATTCTATTCTTATTTACAATAAAAGTGACTCCAAAATGACACAATACATTATTTACACTTTGTTTCTATTGGACACAAAATCATCTGAAACACAACCAAAACAAACAGAAAATGGCTTCAACAAGTTGGTAGAGTCACAAGCTTGATGCAGTCATTGTGTGCTTGGAATATGGGACCAAATACTACACTTTTGACTACTTTAATAAACATATGAGTGAATTTGACCCAATACTTTTGCTCCCCTAAAATGGGGGGACTGTGTACAAAAAGTACTGCACGTTAACCTCATAGTCATTGTATCAAATTCAAAGTGCTGGAGCACAGAGCCAAAACATTTGTCACTGTCCAAATAGTTTTGGAGCTCACTGTATTTTTGCATTTTGTATGATACAGTATATTACGAATTTGTAAGTGCTTAAGATCCTGGATTGCACCTTTAAAGGACTTTCCTGGAATACACAGCAACAGCAACACTCAAGCACCTGTACTGAACTGGATACAGACAGCAGAGATGTAGGTAAATAGCCCTTTGCTTCGTTTTTCAAATCAAATCCATTACCTAAATATGAATATTAGAACAAAATAAAAAATGTATTAAAGATCAGCCTAAATACGTGTTCAGGGCTGACCCTTGCATTTCCATTTCAAGTCACATTTGCAGAGCACGTTCCCAGACACTGACGGCCTCAGTCTTCATAGTATGAATGTATGGGGAGAAATTGACACTTCTATTCATATCCTACTCACTACCAATCCCATAAAGAATCCTGTTGCGACAAATATATCAATACAGAGATGGCTTCTGAGATAAAGTCGCCAATACAGCTTATCAGATACTAAATATTACAGTTATAATATCTCACCATGCATAGTACTCTACCAAACCCCCTCTATGGATATAATTATACAAACCAGGCATAGGTAGAAATTATTTAATGTATCATAGGTTATAAAAGTGAAGGGGAAAGCAAATTAATGTCATTTTAATAAAGCTTGAGAGCCCAAAAGTACATATTTGTTTTTCTGCTGGAATATTAAAGTTGGGATCGGCTGGTGTATCAGAATGCCCTGAATCTACTTTAATACATCTATGTCAATAGAACTAACATTTGACTGAGCTTAAGGTGTATTTCTAATATCATGGATGCTCAGAGAGAGAGAGCTGTAGCTGCATAGCAGTAAGGATGAGAAGGTGCTGCTGAAGAAAACAGATGAGGAATTTAGACCATGAGGTAAACTAGTCACAACATATGATGAAGTACAACTTATGGGAACATATCAAATTAAATGATGGCACTATAAAGATGAAAAGGCTGAGTACTGCCCAATGCGTTCTGAAATCTTGCCAGGTTATATCACTTTGCAGGCAGTGTAACCCTGATGTATAGTGTGGACATTGTATGTAGAATAAGTTTAGTAAAAACATGTGTTAATTAAGGGAAGTGGGCTTTTAGATTCTCCCTCCAAGCAACCTTACGCAGACGAGCCAGTGCAGCTAACTATGCGTACCCTTCAGCCATCTCAAATGTCAAACAAGGCTTTAGTGGACCACAGAGGGATTCTGGGCACTGGCCAACCCAAAGTTAAGTCGCTACGTTAAGCACTTGCCAATTAAAATGTAATATTGTCTTTTGTGTTGTCATCTGTGCATATCAAACATAAATTAGGCCCCTGACCCCTTTTAGATTAATCTTTCAAACTTGGTTAATCATCCAGGATTGGGCGAGTCAGTGACATCACTGGAGTGTGAGGTACATATGTGGGATCTTAATTTGAGCCAGTTTGCTACAGCAGGAAAAAATCCTGCAGCAACAGGAAATTATCATTATTATGTGGATTATAATAGACATTTTTGTAGGGGGTGATACACTTTTCGTCAGGGCAAATCAAGTCTGACAGTTCAAACCTTAGAAGACTTTTAAAAACTCAAATACACTACAAGTTTGAATTTCCTGCTGGGTGGGAAAATGATCAAATGAAGATCCTACATCTGTAAGTGCCATGATCCGTGTGATGCCAGTAACTTTAAGGCAGGGGAATCTCTTCAGTACACAGCAGTTCTATGTTCTCCTGGGATGCAACACTGTGTCATAATATGATACAGTATGGTGATTACTGACTGTTCATGACTCAAACAAAATGTCTGAAATTGAAACCAAGTATTCAATTTAGACTGAAGCTTGGATTTTTTACACCTTTGTCTTGTTTTATTGAGACAAATACTGTTAGGTGCATGTTTACAGCAGACTTCATTGTATGCACTACTTTCTACTGAACATCGACTACAAAATCCTGTTTCACACCTACCAAGCTATCCACAACTCTGGACCCAAGTGCCTGTCTGACCTCATTCTACCCTCCTGCCCCACACGCACCCTTCACTCCTCCATGTCTGTCCCCCTTGTCAGCCCCGCAGCAGACTAAACACTATGGGTAACAAGGCTTTCAGTTGCACGGCTCCACGGCTGTGGAACGCACTTCCAGACACTATTAGGGCTGAGTCTCTTCCAGACACTATTAGGGCTGCAGAGTCTCTGGCCTCCTTTAAGACACAGCTCAAGGCAGTGCTGTTCAGGAAAGCCTTCAAGGACCTCTGCTATTCGTGTCCTCCGGATCTGGCCACACCTGTATATAGCTTTGATTGTTGTTAATATTATTATTATTATTATTATGACTGTTATAATATGTTCCAGAGAGCCAGGAGTGGTGACAGCTTCTCTCTGTGCCAGCCTGAGCCTCATGTGACTGTCCCCATTATCTTGGAATGTCACAACTATAGATACACAAGCCTGAATCTGTCTCTGATGCTCCACAGAGGGAGCCACTAGGCGTTTGATGTTTATCACAATGTGCTTACTCACTAAGCCTAAGTCAACAAGAGTATGGTCATAATATTCAACAAAGACTAGCACCATCTCACAGTAGAACGCTTTTTCAACTATTCATTTCTATGATTGATTCCTGCATTTCAGGAACAGTCGTGTGTATACACGTATTAACTGGGAAGCCTTGGTGTGGTTACTTGGATTGGAGAGATAAACTAAAATGAAAGGACAAATGTTTCCATCATATCATCACTGCATTATGTGGGCCATTGAAGTGCAGTTGTCGGGCATAAATACATAGCATGTCATGCCGTTGCAAGGTGTCTGGTGTCCACTGCCTGAGAAGCAAGATTCATCTCCATAAATGAAAGGAGTAGATCTTGTCAAGTGCCAAGAGTCAAAGTGAGCAACGTATTTGTCTATTTGAGGACTACATCGTTAAATTGATAGCGCCACTATAATAAAATGAAAGAATTTCCATCATGATTTTTGCCTAATCAAATAAAGCATCTGTATTTTGATGGGTAGAGTGAAGGGTTTGCAACAGAGGCTTTCCTTTCCCTCTCTTCCTCTCGCTCTTTCTGTGCAGACAATTTTCTTCACATTCACGTTCTCCGCAGAAGCACCGGGAGGAAGATAATTGATCAATCAGGCAAATTGAACAGTCTGGACGGCTAGCCCACCATAGCAGATGTGCCAATTTGCATTCATTAAGACAGAGATGAGTCTTAATCACTGTACTGGATTTGATTGACAACATAAACAGCCCCTGTCTCAAATCCTGGGACCACTGCTTTTTATAGCTCTTTTCTATATTTTAAATAGTCATTTCTATATGCAATGGCATGTGTTTTATGATCCACTGCCAATGGCCAATGTGGTTACTATAAGCAGGCTTAGTGGTGAAAGAGCGGAGTGATTTAAATGAAACGTAGTGGGGGAAAGAGAGAAAAGCAGGCCCAATAGACCTGACATTATGAAATGGTCAGGATTTACATATATCTTTGGCTTATCATTCTGAATGGTGAGTGCCATTCATCATAACAGATGATCATTGAAAGTAACAATACTAATACATCTAGAGTCATTTATACGCTCATTTTTTTCACTGAATGAGTTGTTCACCTTTAGAACACTCAACAATGACAAATTATTCATTTCCAAAAGCACATTTAACAAAGATGGCCTCTCTAATGTCGCTGGGAGATAAAGGGGAATTTGCATTTGACTGCTCTTACTTACTCCACAAGACGGGCCATGTAAAAAGACAAACAAAAAAAAGTGTAGTCCAGCTCTTTACAAGCCCAGGCATGCTATTTGAGTAAAACTGCAGTTCCAAAATTGATTAAGGACATTATTACTAGCCTGGACTAAAGTGTAGCCTACCAGTTGTGTTTAAACTAGTACAGCTGTATAATCCCATGCAATTATATCCACATCCCCTATTTTATGAGATTACTTTAAATGTGTTCAGTCAATGTCAATTTCGTTTAAATGCAAACTTGATTAATCCAAGCATTGCTGCAAACCGTAATTGTGTTGAAATGCTCTAAAGAAAAGCACAGATGGACATTCCTGTGAAGTTGATTTCAGGGAATCGCAGCTAGACAGTGAGGAGTCTGTATTCAGAGTTGCAGAAGAAGGTTATAGAACAGCTAAAGGAAGATTTCATTAGTTGGGGAGGAAGAGGAGAAGGGATGATTTGATTATTTTAATTACCTACAGCAGCATTTTCATTTGAGGTACAAATAGAATTCAATAATAAACACAACAACACTGTAGGACAGCACCCAAATCCAGACATGAACAGCAGTGATCTACTATACAGGGTAGTATGACATATGCAAGCTGGTCTGTCTGTTTCTTTATCACAGTGATATTGATCCAGTTGAAATGCATTTGATCTATCCTCTGTACATCAGCCTTAATACAGATTCTCAGATAAAAGGTTCACAGGTTTCTCACTGCAAACTGCTAGTGAAAGGGTACCAGAAACTAAATAAAGGGTACCAGAAACTAAAATGATCCTGTAAAAGCAAGCTTTTCTTCTCTACTTGCCCCTGTGTTCACTCAGCACAGGAAAACGGCATGGCAAGGAATGACGTTTTCTCTGGCAATATATGTTCTATAAAGTCCTTAGAGACCCAGACAGGCTTGCCCTAACCTCTGAGGAAAGGAAACAGTACATCAATCCATCCAGCATAGCTACTCAGTAAATAAAAGGTTGCTCTGAGAGCCGGGTCTTTGAAAGGTGAGACGCAGATGAGATCAGATGGGAACAGGGAGACTTCTAATCAGACGGAGAAGTGGACGTGATCCACAAAGGGAGATTTCATGCAACAGTTCACCTGTCGCCCGGAGTGTTGCTGCAGTTCAGACCACCACACACACACACACCGCACACACATTTATGCCCAGGCACAGCGATCTGAGCCTGCTGCTCTGGTCTCCACAGCGAGCCAAGTTTGAGACAAAATCCATAGCCCTCCACTGGGTTATCAAACTGTGCCCCAGGCATGTCTCCATCTGAGGAAAACATGGCAATTGCTCTCCCACACTGCAAGGCCCAGCCTTTATCTACAGATGGTACTACTGAGCAGGAATGTGACCTTTGATTTGGCTTCGCACATGGAATTGGAACGTATGCTGCCCAATGAAAACTCAGAAAGGATTTGCTTGGTCTCTCAAGCGAGGCAGGTGAGCAAATGACTGTGTGGCAATTATCAGTTTAATGCAATTTCTACATTTAGAGGAGTGTCAGGGTGAGTGTCTCCATGTGAGACACATCACTACAGAG
This sequence comes from Oncorhynchus mykiss, assembly GCF_057628025.1. NCBI lineage: Eukaryota > Metazoa > Chordata > Actinopteri > Salmoniformes > Salmonidae > Oncorhynchus > Oncorhynchus mykiss. Next base: position 71,015,383 of record NC_143023.1, on the reverse strand, counting down.
ACCAGTGCAGGCTGCTGAGGGGAGGACGGCTCATAATAATGTCTGGAACAGAGTAAATGGAATGGCATCAAACACATGGAAACCATGTGTTTGATGTATTTGATACCATTCCACTTATTCCACTCCAGCCACTACCATGAGTCCGTCCTCCCCAATTAAGGTGCCACCAACCTCCTGTGACAGAGGGAGAGAGAGAGAGAGAAAGTGAAAGACACAGAGAGAGAGAGGGAGGGAGTGAGATAGATCTATCCATTATAGACCCATTCTGTGCTTCTCTCACCCATTTACACTAAGAAGGGAACTATTGCTTCATTAGGCGTGCAGTCATCCTATATCCCAATGATACTGACTACACCCAGATAGGGAAGCAGCAGACAGATAGACAAAATACAACTTGTGCTTTTGTCATTTCAAAAGGATAGTCCGTGTTTTAATGATAAAGATCACATCTATTGGCAATCTCTGTGTTCTGCAAGAACGAAAGGACATTCTGAACATTTCATTTGTCTTTTATTGAAGACGCCACCTGGCTTTCTCTATATAAACACTTCACAACAGGATGCAGCCAACAGCCTGGGCTAGATCAGATAAGCCCACAGCAGACACTGAGCTCTATCTAACGGCTCTGACATTTGCTCTTGTGCCGCAGCACTTTTTGGAACAGTGAATGGTGGGTAGTGTGGAAATGTTCAGAATTGGAGCCTGGACAGGCCTGGTTACTTCTGCTCTGCTTCTTCACTTCTGAACCTTGGCCACATAGCCAGCAGGGTTAGAGGGATTTGCACATATCTGCACAGATGCTGGCCGAGTGAGCAGGGACAACGCTGCATTGTTCTCCCCTTTCGATCGCGCCGCAAGAGCAGGGCAGAATCCTTGCGAGTGGCTAGAGGGGCTATGAGGGACATGAACAGATCGCCACCAGCTTGTACTACACACTACACTTCAGTTAGTGGCAGTGCCCCCTAGAGATGACACTGTGTGCCCTGCAGAGTACAGTACATGACATTTACAAGATACAGCTAACATATACATCAATAAACTACAATGGCAAAAGGTATACACTACTGTACTGTAGAATCAGTACGGGAATCTCTACAAAAAGGAAACGCCTATTTATTAAGAGCAAATAGAGCAAATGATGGATCCTCTTCCATCTGTGAGAAACAGTTTTAGTTGTTGTGCTTTGGTCCTGATGAATCCAAGAAGGACTCCCGAGTCACGGCAGAAAACAATCATAGGGTCAATTTTACATAATTGTGGAGTGTGTCCATGTATTTTTAATGCAGGTGAGACCCTGCTTAACTCAGAGGGAGAGAGATCAGGGCCCCTGGTGGGGGACTGAGGCTGCTGGATGCCAGAGCACTGTTTTGCAGCTCTGCCAAGCAGGTAATTTACTAGCAGCAGTACCATGAATAAAATATACCAGGCACAGCTGACTCCTTTCATGCTATTGGATGCTAAGTGAAAGACTTTTAAAAACATGGGATTCTTGGAATTTATGTATCATACTCTGTATCCCTTTCCTGCAGTCAAATGACTAGTGGCCTCATGGGTGGAATGTTATTCATATTTTTCATAATTTCATAATACACAAAGATAATTAGGTGTTCCTATGTCAAACGGTTTTGTTATATTTCTTCTGTGATGTATATAAAGAATAATATCAACTCTATATCTGACATGGTACAGGTGTCCTCTTTTTTTAAGCCCATAACCATGTGTGTGAGGTGTATACTTTTGTTTCAAAGTAGATTTGTTTAAGACTATCAAGAAACCCTGATTTAGCCCACCACAGTAAGAGGTTAAACTCCTGATGTCTCTTTGTCGGACAGAGTAATAATAAGGTACAGTGCCTTCAGAAAGTATTCCCACATCTTGCATTTTTTCACATTTTGTTGTATTATAAAGTGGGATGAAAATGTATTTAATTGTCATTTTTGTCGACGATGACTCTGTAATGTCAAAGTGGAAGAAAAATTATTTATTGTTTCTATTAATTAATGGAAAATTAAACACTATTATAAACTGGGTGGTTCGAGCCCTGAATGCTGATTGGCTGACAGCTGTGGTATCTCAGATCGTATACCACGGGTATGACAAAACATGTATTTTTACTGCTCTAATTATGTTAGTAACCAGTTTATAATAGCAATAAGGCACCTCGGGGTTTGTGCTTAAGAACAGCCCTTGGCTGTGGTATATTGGCCATATACCACACCCCTTTGGGCCTTAATGCTTAAATATATCTTGATTAGATAAGTATTCAACCCCCAAAGTCAATACCTGATAGAATCACCGTTGGCAGCAATGACAGCTGTGAGTCTTTCTGGGTAAGTCTCTAAGAGCTTTGCACACCTGGCACAAAATCGTGGCATAAAACGTCTAAAATCTTACAGTCTGCAAAGGCCTTTAGTGAAGAATTAAGACACCAGCTTCAGAAAACAGGTTCTGAATAGGTTGAAAAACCACAAGTACGTCAGTAAGAGGTATTTGTATCCAGAAGGATCACATAATCACCCCCATTTTCTTTTCAGTGATGCTCTTGGCCGACAGATTAGGTAGGCTGGCATAACAAGTGGGTTCTTCTTCTTCTGTGAGTGTTTGGGCATGTAGACGGATACTAGCTGCCAGGAAGACCAAGTGCTGCCGGAATTCTCTCCAACACTCTTAGAGCCAATATGAATCTCTAAAGTATGTTCACTACACAATGCTGTGTAATGAAACCTAACATTTAAAGACTTTTTGTTTTAAATGGTGGTATAATAATTCTGCCATTCATCCATGCATGTATCTACAGTACAGTATAATCTGGGGGAAACAGGGTTTCCATACTGTTTGGACAGCTACTGAGTGTAGGCCTGCGCTGAACTCATCTCTCATAGCTTATCAGAGGCTGCAGACGTCCTCTGCCTGACTGGTAACTAAAAGGAAACTGTTACCGGCCCTTCAGTTGACATTGACCAAACAGTGTATTTTTCCAACATAAGCATATACATGGTTTTCCTGCCATGGCACAGTGAAAATGTGAAGCCACTCACCTCGACAATGTCAGAGTTAGTTCTGCTCTCGTGGGGCTCGTTGTACTCAGTGTATTTGAGCAGGACCTTGTCCATGTCTGTGCTCGCATACTGAAACAGTTTGTTTGAGCTGTTGAATATGATCAGGGCTATCTCACAGTCACATAGAACGCTGAGCTCATAGGCCTTCTTCATTAGCCCAAACTTCCTCTTCGTGAAGGTAACCTGAGGAGACACAGACCAACATCATCAGTTACACACAGAACAAAATCAGATTCAAAAATTACTATTCAAATCCAGAAAATATGCATAAATAAATCCACACAGAATTTAGTATGCATGTATAAAAGACCGTGCTTAAACAGAATTGGAAATGATGTTGAACGGCAGCCTGAGGGTGTTTTTACTGCTTCGATAAGGGGTCAGGCTGCAGCTGCAACGTTTCAGAACTAAAAATAAGACACTTTCCTATCTCCATCTCTCATAATACACATGTCATAAGTGTATCCCTTTAGGAAAACTACAGTGAGGATATGAGGCTGGTGTGACTGGTTAGCAGGCCGGAGGTCAGGCAGTGTAAAGTCATGTAGCGGTTCAGTAAGCTGAATCAGGGCGTTGGGAACAGGGATCCATACATTACATTAGCTCCTGACTCCATGTACGGTACGGACAGCGGTCCCTCCCTGCCCCTGCATCACTCTGCCTGTAACACGAGCCCATAGACGGGACTGCAGGTCATGCATCACTCTGCCTGTAACACGAGCCCATAGACGGGACTGCAGGTCATGCATCACTCTGCCTGTAACACGAGCCCACAGACGGGACTGTAGGTCATGCATCACTCTGCCTGTAACACGAGCCCACAGACGGGACTGTAGGTCATGCATCACTCTGCCTGTAACACGAGCCCACAGACGGGACTGTAGGTCATGCATCACTCTGCCTGTAACACAAGCCCACAGACGGGACTGTAGGTCATGCATCACTCTGCCTGTAACACGAGCCCACAGACGGGACTGTAGGTCATGCATCACTCTGCCTGTAACACGAGCCCACAGACGGGACTGTAGGTCATGCATCACTCTGCCTGTAACACGAGCCCACAGACGGGACTGTAGGTCATGCATCACTCTGCCTGTAACACGAGCCCACAGACGGGACTGTAGGTCATGCATCACTCTGCCTGTAACATGAGCCCACAGACGGGACTGCAGGTCATGCATCACTCCAGTGGTACTGACACCTAACCCTCTCTGCAGACTTTCTGTCCTGCATCTCTCAGCTCTGTCTCTGGTTTCCTGTACCTGATACACATGTCATTATGTAACACTGCGTTATTGCCTTTGCAGTACTGTATGCTATGACCCTCTTTCATTGTAAAACCTGATCCAGGCAAACAGGGAAACAAGGAGAACGTACAAGCTGTTCTGTAATGTTGTTTATGTGAAACACCTCCTCAATAGCATTTATGCAAGCTTATCATCCTCACAGTGTGCATCATGTAAAGTGCATTCAGTTACAGTACACTGAGAGCTATGCTATGGATATGCCAGTGAAAGCTGTGCTTCAGGCCAAAGGAGAGTGAATGTGTCTGTATTCACTTCTGCCAATTTCACTGACCTACTAAGAGGAGCTGAGCAGATGAGCTGGCTTTGTTCAACTTTAATTGGTCACAGCTTGCGGCTACCCTCATTTAAAATGGCATAATGCAATATAGTCCTATGAGTTGCATAGCTTATCTGTCTCCACTCAGACAGTGGGGTCACTCCAACTGTGAAAAATGAATTTCAAATGTTCCACACTACAGGTAATTACACAGGTCCATTATAAATCTGGGAGACACACAGACCCATTCCACATGTAATTTGACAGTCACTGCTCCCATGTCAGGTGTGGACATGATGACAAAACCGAATACCAGAATGACATTCCCTAAAATGACATATTTTAATAGTATGAGTTGGAAGTCTTAGAACATGTTAAAGGCCAGTGCTGTCGAAATTCTGCTTTTCCTGTGTTTTGTATCATATTGTACGACAGCTGATGAAACTAACACTGTAAAAGTGTGAAAAAGTCTGATAAGTGCTATTTCCTGACAGTTGCTGGTTGAAAATACAATCTACACAGGACCTTCTAATGAGCAGGTTTTTTATTATTATAATTGTAATATTGTTTTTATTATTTTACCCCCTTTTTCTCCCCAATTATTAGTTACAGACTTGTCCCATCCCTGCAACTCCTGTACAGACTCGGGAGAGACGAAGGTCGAGACACTCTGCTCACTTAACCCAGAAGCCAGCCGCACCAATGTGTCAGATGAAACACTGTACACCTGGAGACTGTGTCAGTGTGCTCTGTTCCCGGCCCGCCACAGGAGTCGCTAGAGCACGAAGAGACAAGGACAACCCAGCCGGCCAAACCCTCCCCTAACCCGGACAACGCTGGGCCAATTGTGAGTCGCCTCATGGGTCTCCTGGTCGCGGCCAGCTGAGGCACAGCCCGGTATCAAACCAGAAAATGCAGTAATGCAGCTAGCACTGCGATGCAGTACCTTAGAACGCCACGCCACTCGGGAGGCCCTAATGAGCAGGTTTTGCATGCGTGGAGTTTCGGCTTGCCTGGTGACATCACAGACATCGCAGTAAATTAGTTAATTAGTTAATAGACCAATGAAAGAGAGTTCCACCACTTTTCAACCTCATATACATTATCTACAGCACCATACCAGTGTCTACATATGTGAAAACGGTATGTTTCTATGGTCTGTGGTTAAATAGATAAGAACGGTCCTAAACAATGCTTGTACGTGACAGGGTAGGACTAAAAGTACGAAAATGATTTTCAAAACCTGCAACAAGTTTCCAGCCAAACGGAATGTATTGTCTTGCATCACTGTGAATCTCATAGTGTTTCAAAATCACCGCTTTGGCTATTGATGATGTCATCAGGTTGAACTTTCTTACTTTAGATTTTTTTCTACATTTTCACATATGTAAACACTGGTAATGTACTGGAGATAATGAAAATGATGTAGAAAATGTTTATAATTGCCTATTAATTGTTACCCAGAAATGATTTGATATTGATGTAAAAACATCTGCATTCACAGTAAGTTTGACATATGGATGTATACGAGTCCTGCTGGAGAGCAACTCCTCTATATATTGGTTTTGTGCATGTCATAGTGCTTATTTGTGCTGTGGTGGTAATACGCTCCATGAGGGCAGACAAGGGTATGTGCAGTCTTTGTATCCTTGGTCCACAGAGGACCATTCCCCACTCCATTCTCATCAGACCTGACTATAACACAGTACAGTAGGCTACAGTAGCTCCTGGTGCAGGTTAATGGACCTGTGTGTGACAGGTCAAACCACCTGACAATGACCTCCCTTGACTCACACTCCTTCTCAGAGCTGCTTGCTTGTTACTTGTTTGTTTAATCGGCTGGAAAGCACCTACTGTCATGTGGGGAAATGATTAACAAATGGACTGCATTTTAGCAGATGAGTATGTCTGCTAAGCTAAGCCATGGAGGGAGGGAGGGAGGGAGGGAGCGTTACCTTTCAGCAGGAAGCAGGAAGCTAACCCTGGGTGAATGAACTGAACTGGTGAGCTGGGACTTTGTTCCACCTGGCTGGGCTGGCTCTCGGTGTGCTGAGTGGAAGAGCAGGGCCACAGCGCTGTGCTGACCCAGGCTCCTGCTTCATTTCACCCAGAGGAGCACAGAGACCCTGCTTCGTTCCGCATCGCCCCTGCAGAGCCAGCTGCTTACCCTTAAAGAGGCGTGTTCCCTATTCTATTGTACTGTCTGTATCCTTGCACTGACTGGACACACTGTAGGACGCATGTCTGACATGGTTTCTGTTCTGTATGCCCTGATCAAAGAAGATAATACAGACATGGCAAACAATATGTCCACATACTGTGCTTCATACTAATGTACAACAAGGTATATCTTCATCATAAAAAAGCTCTTAGATGCAGCGAGACCAAGCCCTTTGTGTCATGACTATCAGTAGCCTACACCGCAGAGTTGAGTCCTTGCTGAGGCGTGGGCCTTTGGGTTGACACCCCCCAGCCACTGTCCTCTATGGGGTGACTGCCTGGTGAGACAGTGGAAAACCACAGACATGCTTGAGGTCACGTGGGCTAGTCTGTAGGCAGGGTTTTCTATTGCTCACCGCGTCAAAGACACCCACACACATAGGCACCATTCTATGGGTTCCTCAAGAATTTGGATGGTGCTTCAAGTGTAATGATTATGTTTAGTTAACGTCTAATTCGTGCAATGACAGTGACAGCGAAAGGAGAATCCACTGTAAATCATGTAAAACAAACTACTTTAGGGTACCACAAGTTACTAGTGTGCTACTGTTATCCTCTGCCAAGCAATCAACTGCAAATATAGAAAAAACAAATGACTCAACTATTTTAAACTCTAAATATAAAATGGATCCATTTCTCCAACTTTCTGTAGCCTTTGATAAGGTCATTATAATAACCCACACAATGCCTAGCAGACAGACAGTAATTATATTAGCATTTCTCACCTGATTGTGCGCCTGGCTGAAAACCTTGACCTTTTCAGATTCTCTCTCACTGCTAGTGACGAGCTGGGGGTGCTAATTCTGCTCTCATAGAAAACTTTCTCCAACTACTTTTTCTTCAGGTCTCCACCCCTCATCATATCTATGAACTGCATGCCTCAGGCATTGTGCTTCCGAAATTCTCCATTGACAACTGTAGTCAGTAATTAAATGTGGGAAGATGAACGAAGAGGATGTTCAATAGAATGTTTAGCTTGGTCAAGTGGTTTTATGTGTTGAACTACTATACTGTATAGCATTTGTTGCCAGAGATCAAGCTGAGTGCATGGTCATCTTGCTCTGCCATGATATGAACTGAATACCTAAATGATCCTGTCTCCAGAGAATGACAATGATGGAGGGACCTGTCACTCGTCGGGTCTATCAATTTCCAGGAGTCAACATGACAAACAGGCCATCAGGGCTGGCTTTGGGGTGATAGAGGTGATGCCAACCCATTGAGGGAAAAGGGAGATGGAACTCCATGTCCACTCTAATGGTCTCCATGGCAGACAGGGGTGTGGAAGGATAGGTAGGCTTGGTTGGCTGCAGAGCATGTGTGCCCTGACACCAGCTGGGAGAGTGACCCGGGGCCCCTGGCTCCTTGGCTGTACAGTACTAGGCACAAGGCCTTTCCTCCTGTCCTGTCTGGCTGGATCAGCTCTCACAGGGAGGATAGACAGCTCCAGGACCCCTGTGCCAATGGACCACCGCAGGATCAAGAGGCCTGACCCACCAGCTGGGCTTGACCTCGGAACCTAAATGGACAATCCTTCCCATTAGACCACAAGAAATGAGCCCACCACTCCGACCTCCTCTGATAGGTCTATATTGATACTGGATGTATAGAGTTTACTCGGCTGAGCCGGTGAGAGGACTGGTGCTAGAAAATAATGTAATTATCATTCCTTATTGGTCGTAATTTGAATCATTAAATTCATAACGGTCTGTCTGTCCTGATGGGTAGAAAAGATTGAATAATCTCAATCTGCCAACAGGAGCAGACCATTATACTTCCCTCACTAACCTCTTGCTAATACTTCACCATTGGAAAACAAAACATCATTTTCCCTGTTTCACATATAGCTGCTACCCTCTCATTTGTAAGGCAGTTAAACATGATATTTTTTCAAACATGCGTCATAGATGCACTCCACCTAGCCTCCCCTGTTTTCCACCACTTCACCTTCCTTTATTCCCTCTCCATTCTCTACCAACAAGGTTTTTACCTGTTAAATAAATAATGGAGTTGGCCCCGGAGCTTTCAGAGTTTCAGAGTGGGGAGAGAAAGAGATGAAAAATAGAGATGTGCTCTGCTGCTCCCTGGTGAGAGAGGGAGAGGGAGAGGGAGAAGGAGAGGGAGAGGGAGGGGGAGAGAGAGAGGGAGAGGGAGAGAGAGATAGGGAGAGGGAGAGAGAGGGGGAGAGAGAGAGGGAGAGGGAGAGAGAGATAGGGAGAGGGAGAGGGAAAGAGAGAGCAGCACTGTGCCCACAGCAAGGGCAGGCAACCCTCCACCCAGCAGAAAAATCATCAAACTTTTAATGACTTGGGCAATTACCCCCAGTGAGCCTGCTTAATGGCATCCAGAGGACGTCATTAGACACGAGGAGCTAACTACGTAGCGTTCCCTGGGCCAGACACAGCCAGTCACACTTTTTTCTTACAGTAGTGAGTGCAAACATTTTCATACTTTATCATAACTGGTCCCCTGTGGGAATTGAACCCACAACACTGCCTTTGCAAGTGTCTACCAACTGAGCCACCACAAAACAAGGTCACTCTGTACCTTCCAATGTCCTTTCACTGGGAGGGAGTCCCCAGCACACGCTGCTACTAAAAAGCCCCACCGTCTCCTCCATGGCCTCTCACATAGTCTTTGTCTCCTGGTACAACATAACAATCACAACACAATCAGGCCACAACAGAGAGTTTCTCTGTTTGAAAGGCACTTCTCATCAGGTCATATGAGGCAAATTACATTATTAAATCAGATTCCCCCTCAGGGAATCGTCTCAGAACATTCCCCTACTCTTGAATTATTCAGCCAGATTTTCTAAATGAGACAGGTGTGTGTTATCATTTGGAGTATTAATTGTAGGGTGGTGCACTTGGGTAAATCAGGCCTTTCACTGGCTGGGCTGAGCTGAGGATTGATCCATCCATAGTGATTCTGTTGTCGAGCTCCATTATAGAATTCATCGTTTACACAGGTTTGCAATTAGTATGTCAGGCAGGCTGTTCTGCTCAGTGAGACTGGCTGAGCTGAGGTTTCTACCTGACAGGACCTCAGCCGCCATCTTTCATACACCTAGAGTATGAAGAGAAGGAACGCAGTAGAACCAGGGGGGGGGGGGGGGGGGGAGGTTCATGAAATCTATTCATGAAAAAGTGATTTGGTTATTAATACATTTTAGAGAATTGACAGATGAGTCAATCCAAAGGAAAGCAAAGAAACTTCCTAGAAATGACATAGTTTACATGCTCTGCCTGAGCTCTGCATGGGCTCTGCATGGGCTCTGCCTGAGCTCTGCATGGACTCTGCCTGAGCTCTGCCTGAGCTCTGCATGGGCTCTGCCTGAGCTCTGCCTGAGCTCTGCATGGGCTCTGCCTGAGCTCTGCCTGAGCTCTGCGTAAGCTCTGCATGGGCTCTGCCTGAGCTCTGCCTGAGCTCTGCATGGGCTCTGCCTGAGCTCTGCCTGAGCTCTGCATGGGCTCTTGAGGCTAATCTTTCTGCCATAAAGCGTGAAAGGTCAACAACCCTTCCAGAGCACTTCCAGTGTTGATGTTAGAAGAACACCCCTGCTGCTGTCCCCGTGCAGCGTCCTGTATTGCCACACTATTTAATTAGGAATTATGGCAAATTTCAAAAATGTTTCTATGCTCCTAAACCACTCTGACGCATTATTGGACTGTCTGTCAAAGTGGGAGAGCGAGGTAGAGCTAGAGTGAGGTAGAGCTAGAGCGAGGTAGAGCTAGAGCAAGGTAGAGCGAGGTAGAGCTAGAGCGAAAGCTATGTTACCAGGTTATGCAGCCCCCCACTCTCACTGCAGCGCTAGATAGGACTTTGTGGAATAATGCAAATCTACGAAAAATATAAACATCCTGTCACAGAAATTACTAAATTCTGGAAGTCCAATCGATTGTGAGATATGGCATATACATTTTATGCGATAAACTTGGGTCACGGGTTCACAATTTGACATTTTCTGAGACCTTTGCCAAGCAAGGAGGACAGGAGCCGACCTAATCCTACCTCCCATTTTACTTGCAACCCCATTGGAAATAATTTCCCCTGTCAACAACCCCCCACGACACATCTATTTCTATGGGCACAAGCACTGTTCATGACACAAACTATTCACAACCCTCTTGTTGGCGTGTGTTTGAAGCTTATTTCCTGCAATTATACACATTTTGTTATGTCTAATGTGTATTCATGTGATATTTGAGTGACTTGAACATTACTGCAAAATCTATGGGCTAAAAAACCTAGCTAAAATGTGGGTGACACTTTGCTTCAGTATTTATTTCTCAGGCTCGTTATGTGTTTTGTTTTGCGCATTGGACTCTTACCTAGATGGACTCGCGCCTGGTAAAAACATTATAGCGTATTACGCAATATATTCCAAAATTCTAACCAAATACATGACATTAATTAGGCGATTAAGGTTGTGAGCACAGTGTTTCTGATCAGATCGACAATGATCTTATTTTTTTTCCTCCCCAATTTTCATGGTAGTTACAGTCATGTCCCATCGCTGCAACTCCCGTACAGGGAGAGGCGAATGTCGAGAGCCGTAAGTCCTCCAAAACACAACCCAACCAAGCAGCACTGCTTTGTGACACAATGCCCACTTAACCCAGAAGCCAGCCACACGAATGTGTTGGAGGAAACACCGTACACCTGGCGACTGTGTCAGCGTGCACTGCACCCGGTCCACCGCTGGAGTTGCTAATGCACATCCCTGCCGGCCAAACCCTCCATAACCCGGATGACTCTGGGCTAATTGTGCATGGGTCTCCCAGTTGCAGCCGACTGCGACAGAGCCTGGACTCGAACCCAGACTCTAACCCAGACTCTGTAGTGGTACTGCGATGCAGTATCTTAGACCACTGCGCCACTCAGGAGGTTGACAATGACCTTCTAATATATTTGTGTGGCTACGATGCCATCTTTAGAGGCCAACATTTTCTGCTTGGTTTCCGGTGCATTGAAAAACGAATGAAATAGACTACTACCAAGGTCTGATGATGCTTCTGACAATATAGTAAAAGGTGTGTTGTGTTGGGTGATGTGCTAAAGTCTGTAGGCTATTTTGAAAACTGCCGGTGTGTTGTGTTTATGAGGAGTCCCCTCCTGTGTGTGTTGTTGCATGAGCTGACTGCTGTTTCCTCCTTGCTTGGCAGAGATCTTAGAAAATGTAAAAATGTGAACCCGAGACCCAAATGTATCATATAAAATGTATATGCCATATCTCACAATCGACTGGACTTCCCGAATTGAGTATTTTTTCGCTGTGACAAAACTTTTATATTTTCTGCATATTTGCGCTGTAGTGAGTGGGGGGCTGTGTAACCCTGTGACCGAGCTCCGAGTGAGAAAGGTGCACACTTTGACAGACAGTCCTACAACAAGTCAGAGGGGTTTAGAAACATAGTGACATTTTAGAAATATGTCGTTATTCCCCATTAATGCTATGAATATGGATTGCTGGCCATGCGGATAAAGATTCTAACTGTCTTCTGATAATGAGCCTGAATGCTAATGGCCATTCCCCCTTGGTTAGGAGCACACCCCAGGGAAAGGGGACTGTGTGTTTCATGGTCCATAGAGAGAAGATACACACACATCACATTATCATGGTTAAGTTTTATTGTAGCAGCACTCCCAGTGTTTTCACAGTGTGTCCTATTCTCATAGAAGAGTAATGGCAGCGCCTGGGCTCTTCTGATAACCATTCTGGGAGATGAAGAAGTGTGACATTTCAAAATCGTATTGTGAAACAATCAAGGCAACGGTAAGCATGTCGTCCCCCACGAATGATGCAGCGCCCCCCTTAGGCCAATCAGTGTGATTTTGTAAATGATGGATCTCTATGGTAAGACGCATCATGTGAGAATGCTATTAATTGACTACAGCTCAGCGTTCAACACCATAGTACCCTCAAAGCTCATCACTAAGCTAAGGATCCTGGGACTAAACACCTCCCTCGCCAACTGGATCCTGGACTTCCTGATGGTTCGCCCCCAGGTGGTGAGGATAGGTAGCAACACATCTGCCACGCTGATCCTCAACACTGGAGCCCCCCAGGGGTGCATGCTCAGTCCCCTCCTGTACTCCCTGTTCACCCACAACTGCATGGCCAGGCACGACTCCAACACCATCATTAAGTTTGCAGACGACACAACAGTGATCACCGACAGCGATGAGACAGCCTATAGGGAGGAAGTCAGAGACCTGGCCGGGTGGTGCCAGAATGACAACTTATCCCTTAACGTAACCAAGACTAAGGAGATGATTGTGGACTACAGGAAAAGGAGGACTGAGCACGCCCCCATTCTCATCGATGGGGCTGTAATGGAGCAGGTTGAGAGCTTCAAGTTCCTTGGTGTCCACATCACCAATGAACTAGAATGGTCAAACATCCAAGACAGTCGTGAAGAGGGCACGGCAAAACTTATTCCCCCTCAGGAAACTAAAAAGATTTGGCATGGGTCCTGAGATCCTCAAAAGGTTCTACAGCTGCAACATCGAGAGCAACCTGACTGGTTGCTTCACTGCCTGGTACGGCAATTGCTTGGAGGGTAGTGCGTACGGCCCAGTACATCACTGGGGCTAGGGTGCCTGCCATCCAGAACCTCTACACCAGGCGGTGTCAGAGTAAGCCCCTAAAAATTGTCAAAGACCCCAACCACTCCATCATAGACTGTTCTCTCTACTACTGCATGGCAAGCGGTACCGGAGTGCCAAGTCTAGGACAGAAAGGAACAGGTAATCAAATGGCTACCCAGACTATTTGCATTGTGTGCCCCCCCCAAGCCCTCTTTTACGCTGCTGCTACTCTCAGTTTATCATATATGCATAGTCACTTTAACTATACAGTCATGTACAGTGAGGAGAACAAGTATTTGATACACTGCCGATTTTGCAGGTTTCCCTACTTACAGAGCATGTAGACGTCTGTAATTTTTATCATAGGTACACTTCAACTGTGAGAGACGGAATCTAAAACAAAAATCCAGAAAATCACATTGTATGATTTTTAAGTCAACCCCTCTTTTACACCACTGCTACTCTCTGTTCATCATATCATATGCATAATCCCTTTAACCATATCCACATGTACATACTACCTCAATCAGCCTGACTAACCGGTGCCTGTATATAGCCTGGCTACTGTATATAGCCTCTCTACTGTTATTTTTCACTGTCTTTTTACTGTTGGTTTATTTATTTACTTACCTATTGTTCACCTAATACCTTTTTTGCCCTGTTGGTTAGAGCCTGTAAGTAAGCATTTCACTGTAAGGTTGTATTCGGAGCACGTGACAAATTAACTTTGATTTGATTTGATCATTCACGCAAGTTTCATCAAAATCGAGCCAATGGTATCTGAGATATCGCGTTGGTTAGCTAGACTGATAATCATGAGGGTTCACAGCCAATTTAGCAATCAGAAACAACCTGAACTGATGTTGTCGCTTACTTCCTTTTCCTTTTTTGCTGATGTCACAGGTCAGTGCAGATGGTGCAGATAATACAGCTCTGGCAGGAGCCTGCTCTCACCTGGACTGCTATTTGGATCCCACCCAGAAGCAGGTGTTATGCTGATAATTGGCCCATCATGTAGATTTTGGTTTCTCACTTGGCTGAGCCGCATCCCACACAGTAACAGTCAGAGACATGGGGGAGCGGGAGCAGCATTGAGAAGAAGGGGCATGAGGTCTCATGTTATCACCCTCAGGAGGGTGAGCAAAACCTCAATTCGCTTTCTGTGTGCATGGCATAAAAGTTGTTTCACCCACTAGAGAGTGCAAATGATATTTTGAGAGGGTGCGAATATGATAAATCCTATTGGATCGGGCTCAAAGACCACGTCTCCATACTTTATCATGGGTAATGCAAAATATCAAACACATTGCTGTTCACAGGAATACCTACTACCTGACATATATCTACATATTCTGCATATGTAATGCAGAGATAAGAAAACTCTAGGGATTTTGGTTCTCCACAGATACAGTCGGCCTCAGACAGTGGTTGAGCAGACAGGACGGTACTGTACTGTTTAAGCGGGTTATATTTAGCATGAGCAGACAAACAGAGTGATTTCCAGGGCAGGCCTCTCCTCTCTGTGGCTGGCCAGTACCAGATCCATGGCAGTTAGAGTTGAGGGAGAGAAGGGTGCTCTGTGTCCGGCTAACTGACCCACCCTACTAATGAGAGGGTGGTGTGGTGCAGTGGCTGCTCCTAATTACTACCAAGCAGCTGCAACCGCATGGAGCCGCGCGGAGCCCAGCGAGGGGCCCTGTCAGGCCAAGGGACAAGCCCTCCAGTGTGGAGAGGCCGCAGTCGCCTCACTTCGCCCCGCTCACTGCTCAGTGTTCTGGGTTCACTCCCACGCCAAGCAGCCCCCGCTGCTGCCTGCTATACTACTGCTGCTGCCTCATCAACTTCTCCTGCTGAAATTGCAGGGTAGCGGGGGAATCATGTCTGTAAATAAGGCTGCACTGACAAAAAAATGTCATGGTTCTTGTTTATCCGGCTGGGGACTTTCTGTTCAGATTCATATTGTCACTGACAGCAGCTTCAGTTCCATAGAACAGGTATCCTATCCAAAATATTACCCAATATAGAAATGGCATTTTTACTCCAACCCTTAAACTGGAGAGATATACTTTCTCTTAAAGGACTGGATAATGTAAATTTATTACAAACAATAAATGGTGTTTATTGGATTGAAAATACTTGAGTCAACAATTCACTCCAGAGAAAAGTGCTACTACCTCAAATAGAAATGGTTGCTATATGAAAACATACAATCCTGTGAAGTCAGTGGGCACTTTGAGTCCCTGTCAAGAATTCACCACAGGTGGTAAGCGGTGAGAAGACAACTCCTGTTTTCAACACTGTAGGCCTCAGGTAGACAAGTGGGAGTAGCCTGCTGCCATTGGCTTGTGTGTGGAGAGAGAGGCATCTTTATGCTGAGTGGAGGGCATGGGAGAGGGGTGACACTGACCTGCCTGTTCCTCTCATCCATGATCCTGGTGATCTGTATCTTCTTCCGTCCCATCTCTGCGTTCTGTTCGGTCTCTCTGACACTTCAAGAATATCAGAAAAACTACCGAGCTCGTCTTCTTCCTTATCTCCTAGCACATTGTACAACACTCTCTCTTCTCTCTCTCTCTGGCTCTGTCGTTTTCGTGACCACACCACAATCTGCAGGGAGAGAGAGAGAGAGAGAGAGAGAGAGAGAGAGAGAGAGAGAGAGAGAGAGAGAGAGAGAGAGAGAGAGAGAGAACAGAGTTAACATAACACCCAGTGATCTCTTCTCGGGCACAACAAAGCAGCCAATGGCTCTGTGTTCCATTCCCTGACACATACAGAGAGGTTATGAGACAGACAGGGGAACATGATGGCACCTTATCTCCTCACCTGCACTTCCACAGCAGCTGGAGCCACTGTCAGAACACTTCAGACTTAAAGGAGAAACCGTTCGGAAAATGCTAAACGCAATTTATAAGTTCATCTGCTCTTTAGTGTTGAATAGGCCTGATTCAGAACCAATGATAAAAGTGCCTTTCAAGAGCTTTTCATACATAAGTGTGAAATTATCTTTTCCATTTTATGTGAGAAATGACTGCATTAAGCTCTTACTGAAGTACAAGTTGCCATGTGGAGCTGGTGTTGACTTCCAACCAAGTCAATGTCTACTGGGTATATCTGGATTTGATCTTTAAGCCTAACAACCAGTAGCAGGATGACAGAATTACAGAGCTTTAACAACAAAAAATGTATCCTATTCTCTCTCGCTCTCTGTGTCTGTCTTACTCTCATATGTACACAAGTAGTCAGTCAAAAGTATTCCTAAGATGCCTGTGAAGACCGAGCACAGAGCTCCACTCTTCCTTGGCCAAAGCTTTTGACACGGTAGACCATTCCATTCTTGTGGGCCGGCTAAGGAGTATTGGTGTCTCTGAGGGGTCTTTGGCTTGGTTTGCTAACTATCTCTCTCAAAGAGTGCAGTGTTTAAAGTCAGAACATCTGCTGTCTCAGACACTGCCTTTCCCCAAAGGTGTACCCCAAGGCTCGATCCTAGGCCCCACGCTCTTCTCAATTTACATCAAGAACATAGCTCAGGCAACAGAAAGCTCTCTCATCCATTTATATGCAGATGATACAGTTTTATATTCATCTGGCCCCTCTCTGGATTTTGTGTTAAACGCTCTACATCAAAGCTTTCTTAGTGTCCAACAAGCTTTCTCTGCCCTTAACCTTGTTCTGAACACCTCCAAAACAAAGGTCATGTGGTTTGGTAAGAAGAATGTCCCTCTTCCCACAGGTGTGATTACTACCTCTGAGAGTTTAGAGCTTGAGGTAGTCACCTCATACCAGTACTTGGGAGTATGGCTAGACTGTACACTGTCCTTCTCTCAGCACATATCAAAGCTGCAGGCTAAAGTTAAATCTAGACTTGGTTTCCTCTATCGTAATCACTCCACTTCCACCCCAGCTGCCAAAATAACCCTGATTCAGATGACCATCCTACCCATGTTAGATAACGGAGACGTAATTTATAGATCGGCAGGTAAGGGTGCTCTCGAGCGGCTAGATGGTCTTTAGCATTCGGCCATCAGATTTGCCACTAATGCTCCTTATAGGCCACCTTACTGCACTCTATACTCCTCTGTAAACTGGTCATCTCTGTATACCCGTCGAAAGACCCACTGGTTGATGCTTATTTTAAAAACCCTCTTAGGCCTCACTCCCCCCTATCTGAGATATCTACTGCAGCCCTCATCATCCACATACAACACACGTTCTGCCAGTCACATTCTGTTAAAGGTCCCCAAAGCACACACATCCCTAAGTCGCTTGTATTTTCAATTCGCTGCAGCTAGCAACTGGAACGAGCTGCAACAAACACTCAAACTGGAGAGTTTTATCTCAATCTCTTCATTCCAAAACTCAATCATGGAAACTCTTACTGACAGTTGTGGCTGCTTTGCGTGATGTATTATTGTCTCTACCTTCTTGCCCTTTGTGCTGTTGTCTGTGCCCAATCACGTTTGTACCATGTGTTGTCATGTGTTGCTGCCATGCTATGTTATTGTCTTAGGTCTCTCTTTGTGTAGTGTTGTGTTGTCTCTCTTGTCATGATGTGTTTTATCCTTTATTTTGATTTGATTTATTTTTAATCCCAGCCCCTGTCCCCGCAGGAGGCCTTTTGCCTTTTGGTAGGAAGTCATTGTAAATAAGAATTTGTTCTTAACTGACTTGCCTAGTTAAATAAAGTTTTTTTTGTATTCCTCATCTGATCCAGGCCGCTGCCAGCTATGCTCTTCAGATGATTAAGAGTACACCCAGTCAGGTTTAAATCCTCTGAGGTGGAGGAGGTAGTTCCCACGTGAGGTACTCTGTAACCTGCCAACCTGGTCACTGGTTCAGACTCCAGCAGGCCCGGTGAACTTTGATCTCTGTTCTATGAGAGATAGATATCTCCCTGAAAGAGCATTCATCACTGACACAGTGACATAATTTACAAGCAAATGGAAAAATGCTTATATTCACTTTAGAAAAGAACCTCTGGGCAAGGTTAACATTGTAGTATTCAGCCTCGGTCCAGCAGAGATACAGTTAGCACCATAGACCAAAAAGCAGCGAGAGCTGACTAACATCATGGGACCAGAAATGGCCAGTTCCAGTGGCACACAGTAATTTTAGGCTTTGAGACACTGGCATTATAGTGTCTGGCTGTCTGAATCTAACCACTGTTAGGCAAACTCAACATGAGATCACCTAGCCAACAACCCCCAACCCACGCACGGCTGTCCACAGTAAGGAAACTAACTACGCAAACCCCCTTGAAGAATTTCCCTAAACCACATCACAACAAGTCGGTGAGAACGACAGTGTTCTTTTTCATTCACTGTTTCCAAATACTCCTACTGACACTTTTTCTACTGGTGTGTCTGTATGAGTGTGTATTTCTGTCCGTCTCTCTCGCTTTGAAGAGCAGTTGACTTGCTTCTCTTGACACTACTGTACAATTGTAGGCCTACATCTGAAGACAGTGAACCACACACATTCCACCTCGTCTCTAAACTGTGAGAGGATCTGTCATAGCAGTCTAGTACAGTGCAGGTTCTTGTGGCATAATGCCTTGTGTCATGACATTTCTGTTACGTAAATATGAGGTGACAAGCTGAGGTCCCTCAGACACCAGGTTTGCTACTGCACTCTGCTTGGTACAGCTACTATCTGAAGAAAACACAGAAATAGATTTCCTTATTCTATCTGTAAATCAAATCAAAAATCACATTTTATTTGCCACATGCACCGAATACAACGGGTAGACCTTACCGTGAAATGCTTACTTATAAGCCCTTATCCAAAAATGCAGTTTTAAGAAAAATAAGAGTTAAGAAAATATTTACTAAATCAATTATTACTATTATTATATATTTGTTTAAACACAATAAAATAACAATAATAAGGCTATATACAGGCTATATACAGGATGTAGTTGGATCATTGTTGCTGGGTAGGAATAACATTTAACACAGTAAAAGTTTGATTTCCATTACAAAAATTCAGATCAGTTTTAGCATAATAAAAGGTGTTATAAATCTATGCATAACAACTGCTGAATGTTAAAGCATGGTTCTCAAAAGAGACAGCAGATGGGAGACAGACAATCAACACCTGTACTGTTTTTATTTTCTTCTTCACTGATGCATTATGTATCAGTACATCTGTAGCATGTGTCGATTACTAAACCTTTTCACATAGCTGCCTACACATAAAAAAAAGTCTAAGTAAAAAGTACATCAAAGTTAATCCATAACTGAACTAAAATAAATGCTTGTGGGCTAACTGCTTGATGGATGTGAAGTCAACTTGTTACAGTTGAAAGTAGTTTGGACACACATCGTTACATACAGTTGAAGTCGGAAGTTTACCTACACTTAGGTTGGAGTCATTAAAACTTGTTTTTCAACCACTCCACAAATTTCTTGTTAACAAACTAGTTTTGGCAAGTCGGTTAGGACATCTACTTTGTGCACGGCACAAGTCATTTTTCCAACAATGGTTTACAGACAGATTATTTCACTTAGAATTCACTGTATCACAATTCCAGTGGGTCAGAAGTTGACATACACTAAGTTGACTGTGCCTTTAAACAGCTTGGAAAATTCAAAAAAATGATGTCATGGCTTTAGAAGCTTCTGACAGGCTAATTGACATTTGCTTGACATCATTGGAAAATCAAAAGAAATCAGCCAAGAACTCAGACAAAAAATTGTAGACCTCCACAAGTCTGCTTCATCCTTGGGAGCAATTTCCAAACGCCTGAAGGTACCACGTTCATCTGTACAAACAATAGTACGCAAGTATAAACACCATGGGACCACGCAGCCGTCATACCGCACAGGAAGGAGACGCGTTCTGGCTCCTAGAGATGAAAGTATTTTGGTGCGAAAAGTGCAAATCAATCCCACAACAACAGCAAAGGACCTTGTGAAGATGCTGGAGGAAACAGGTATCTATATCCACAGGTTATTGACATAACCTGAAAGGCCGCTAAGCAAGGAAGAAGCCACTGCTCCAAAACCGCCATAACAAAGCCAGACTACGGTTTGCAATTTACGGTTTGAAACTGGGGACAAAGATCGTTCTTTTTGGAGAAATGTCCTCTGGGCTGATGAAACAAAAATAGAACTGTTTGGCCATAGTGACCATTGTTATGTTTGGAGGAGAAAGGGGGAGGCTTGCAAGCCGAAGAACACCATCCCAACTGTGAAGCAGTGGCAGCATCATGTTGTGGGGGTGCTTTGCTGCAAGAGGGACTGGTGCACTTCACAAAATAGATGGCATCATGAGGATGGACAATTATGTGGATATATTGAAGCAACAAAGTCAAGGTAATGGAGTGGCCATCACAAAGCTCTGACCTCAATCCTATAGAAAATGTGTGGGCAGAACTGAAAAAGCGTGTGCGAGCAAGGAGGCCTACAAACCTGACTCAGTTACACCAACTCTGTAAGGAGGAGTGGGACAAAATTCACCCGACTTATTGTGGGAAGCATATGGAAGGCTACCCGATAACATTTGACCCAAGTTCAACAATTTAAAGGCAATGCTACCAAGTACTAATTGAGTGTATGTAAACTTCTGACCCACTGGGAATGTGATGAAAGAAATAAAAGCTGAAATAAATAATTATCTCTACTATTATTCTGACATTTCACATTTTTTAAATAAAGTGGTGATCTTAACTGACCTAAGACAGGGAATTTTTACTAGGATTAAATGTCAGGAATTGTGAAAAACTGAGTTTAAATGTATTTGGTTTAGCTGAATGTAAACTTACGACTTCCACTGTATGTACTGTAGGTAGAGAGCAGAGTTGTAATCCTGGCTGTGAGTTGTGTCCTAATCTCGTTGGGTGACAGAGGAGAGCAGGGCAGTGCCGGGGCAGCAGAGGGGATGCAGAGTTACACTAAATCCTGGTGGATTACTGCAGCACGTGGAGACGGGCCAGCACTGCAGCGTGTCACCAGTCACAGCCTCGGCACGGCACGCTTCTATACAGGTGGATGTACGTAACCCTCCACAAGGCTCGCTAACTAGAGCATGCTACCATGAGTCATACCACTTCCATTGTTTAGCGCTCAATGATAACAATGGTAAACTGCAGCTAAGTAACATAACTGATGTCAATGGGCGGCAGGTAGCCTAGTGGTTCAGAGGGTTGGGCCGTAACTGAAATGTCACTGGTTCGAATCCCCAAGTCGACTAGATGAAAAATTTGTCAAATGTGCCCTTGAGTAAGGCACTTAACCCTAATTGCTCTGGATAAGAGTTTCTACTAAATGATGATTAAACTGTCACTGACTCTCCAGGTCCATACAACCATGGTGTTTTAAAGGTGATGTTAACTGAGCTATGCATTGAAAGCTTTACTCTGTGTTAATCACGCTTGATAGGATTATTCTGTCCATTTCACCTTGCTGGTAAGAATGTATACACCTCACCATGTACTCTTTAGAAGACATTGATAATGTACACCTGCACCACTTAGCCTTTCATTTAAACCAGTCCAGCACTTCGTAAAGGTGCTTACCAAACATTTGCACCACAGAGATCAATGCACAGTGAATATGTCTCTATAGGAGAGACAACATCAGGCTGACATCAAAATCAATACCAGCTACATGACACACAGAATGTGTAGACGAATCCAAGCCTCATTTACAACCATACGAACCAAGAGTGTAAATACAGTGGGATGTTTTGAGCATTGTTGTTTAGGTTAAAAAGTCCTCTTAGATTCTTGGAATTAATATAATTAAGAGTGATTTCTGGCCACGGAGACAGGCCCAGTAGCAGCCGCTCTCTGTCTCTCTGTCCCTTCCTCCCTCCCGTGAGACAGGCCTCTGGGAGATGGGGAGGGTTGGTGACGGGGTCGGCCCTTTCACACTCAATAAAACATGCTCCACTCCCATGTAATTACTGAACACAGCACATCCGCCTCACTCCCTCACTCACTCCCTCTCAGTCAGTAAGCCTGAATAAGCTCTGCACGTAGTCACAGAGCTGTAGGCCTAGTATTACTTAACCTCATATTACATCTTACACTGCTGTCCAACACAAAATACGACATCCTATATGGTTCATTTCATTTAAAGGATGAGACCAGATCATCTATTGTTGACCCTGTTATTGGCCATACTACATTCAGAGCATGATGTGGTTAGAATGATATATCTTAAAGCCAAGAAGAACATCTAATGCTTTGAATGTTCAGCTCTTACTATCTTCAAAGACTCTATACATTCAAATGTGTGTACTGTACTGTCTAAGTGAGTGTTTAATGTGAGGAAAGCCTAACCCATTTCCCTTATTACTCTGACTGTCATGGACAGGAGCCAAAGTCCTGAGCATAGCCATGACAGTTGTGCTTCCTGTGTGTGAAGAGCTCAGTTTGACTATCCTACCACAGGGCCAGGTCACGGAGTGGGCAGACAAGACTCAACTTCCTGCCTCTCCACTTCCTGTTTTTAGGACCACTTCTAAATGCCCACTGCAGGGGAGGGATAGAAAAAAGGGAGGGAGTGTGCCTTGGGGACACCCTTACTCTCTGATCTCCTCCACGTGTTGCCTTCCTGACTGTAACTCTGAGACTAAACAACAACAGGACTCCATCTCCTGTTCATTCTTTCTGTGTGTTTATTATGTTTACAGTACAGGGCCATTAGACAGGCTGGACAGGCACATGCTGCCACACCAAGCACTGCACCACTTTCTATTCAGTTAGATGTCAGGCCTTTCCTTGTTTTGGCCAGGACTGATAATGACTTGAAACATTTCCGGAGCTACATAATGATGAATAACTACTCCATCACACACTAAACTAATGAGCAGTAAAATACTGATTAAACAGAGTTCACACTTAACAAGAAAACAGCAGCGCAAAATGGTAGCAATTTAATCCCAAAACTTGAAAGTGGAAGGAAATGGCTCAGTTCCAGTTTGTTAGGCTTTAAGCGGTGTGGGGACATGGAGCAAAGTAAACCCTCATGATTCTGCTGCTTCGTTTCAATGAGACCCTGACATAAGTGCATTAAGAAATGAACACCCCAACTCTTTGTTCTTCCTATCATCATGCTCTGCTGTACCTGGAAATGGGGCTGTTGGCCTGGGGGGGAGTGGAGGAGAGCCAGCCTCTCTCTCTCCTGCTCCTACACTTCCCTTTGTGAGAGCACCCTTATCTCCCACTCCAGCAGGGAGAGGTAGGATTGTGGCCCGAGAAGCAGCATCACTAGTGTTAATGTCTCCTGATGCTAATCTGACACACGGCTGATCCTGCAACAACCACTTTCTCCATTCCTCTCTCCCACTTTCCAGCTCTCTCTTTCTCCATTCCTCTCTTTCTCCCTCTCTCCCTCCACCCCTCCCTCCTACCCCTCAGTCTCTCTCTCACTCTAACTCTGTACATTCCCTCACCTCTGTTTCCAAGGCAACTAATGAGATATAATTAATAAGATCTACCAAAGGGGTGTGTGAACAGAAATGAGTGAGAAAGAAGCCTTGAGAAAGAGAGAGAGCTGCTTGCCTAGTGAGCTAAAGAAACTCCTTTAAATGTGTGTGCATATTGGACTTTCTACAGCTTGTTAACTTTCTTTGTAGATCATTACTTGGGGTGACATTATCTTCCTAGACAATGACTTCAAAAACATTTATGAGAAGTTAAGACGATTACTATATTAGCACCATGATAAACCACACCCTTAGAAATAGCTGGGGTACTTTGAACCACTACAAGCCAAGTGAAAAATCTCATAATGAACATTTTACATTGAGTAAGTGCCTTATGTTACTGACAGAAGGGATGTTAAAAATTAGTTTTTTTTAATGATATTGAAATTACAACAGAAAGTGTCTTCCTCCTTTATTTCACATAATACAGTAGTTATACTCAAGTACGCTAGAACGATGTGCGCTGAGAATCGGGAAGCAAGTTCAGGGAGTGTTTTAATAAAATAAACATAATACAAAACAAGAATCTCGAACAACGCACAGACATGAAACAGAAACAATGACGCCTGGGGAAGGAACCAAAGGGAGTGACATATAGGGCAGGTAATAAAGGAAGTGATGGAGTCCAGGTGAGTCTGACGATGCACAGGTACGCGTAATGACGTCTTAACGAGCAGCCTGGTGACCTAGAGCCCGGAGAGGGAGCACAAGTAAAAGTACCCCCTCCCTGACGTGTGGCCCCTGCCGCAGGACGCCGACCAAAATGGCGATCCTGGGGAACAGGAGCGGACCGGTCACCTCTGCAGAGGTGCAGGAAACCCATCAATCCAGCTGAGATGCAGGAGTATGGCGACCTAGAGCGCCGGAGAGAGAGCATAACTAATGGTACACCATCCCCGGCACGTTCGGCTCCAGCCGCAGGACGCCAACCCAAGGGACGATCCCGGGGATCAGAAGCGGACCGGTCACCCCCGCTGATGCACGGGAACCTGTCACCAGCTGGGACGAGGGAACCTGACAGACCGGCTGAGGCAGGGAAGTCTGGCGATCTGGTTGAGGCATGAGAGCCTGACGAGCCAGTGGAAGCAGGGGAGCCTGGCGATCCAGTGAAGGCATGCAAGCCCGACGAGCCAGCTGAGGCAGGGGAGCCTGTCGATCTGGCTGAGGAATGAGAGCGTGCGGAGCCAGCCGAGGCAGGGGAGCCTGTCGATCCGGCTGAGGCAGGAGAGCCTGCCGAGCCAGCTGAGGCAGGGGAGCCTGGCGATCCGGCTAAGGCAGGGGAGCCTGGCGATCCGGCTAAGGCAGGGGAGCCTGGTGATCCAGCTGAGAAATGAGAGCCTGTAGCGGCTCCCAGACCCAACGTAATTCCCACCGAAACAACAAAAAAAAAACACTCCCTGATGCTTCCCTTAGGTGATGCGTCATTCTGTAACTATGTGCGCTAGGAGTCAGGAGGCAAGTTCAGGAAGTGTTTTCATAAAATAAACCAACATAATACAAAACAAGAACCTCGAACAACGCACAGACATGAAACAGAAACAATGACGCCTGGGGAAGGAACCAAAGGGAGTGACATATATAGGGCAGGTAATAAAGGAAGTGATGGAGTCCAGGTGAGTCTGACGACGTGCAGGTGCGCGTAACGATGGTGACAGGTGTGCGCCATAACGAGCAGCCTGGTGACCTAGAGGCCGGAGAGGGAGCACACGTGACATACACCTTGATATGATTTGAGTGGATCCGGCCCTGACGTACATTGATATGATTTGAGTGGATCCGGTCCTGACGTACATTGATATAAATCTGAGTGGATCCGGCCCTGACGTACATTGATATGATTTGAGTGGATCCGGTCGTGACGTACATTGATATAAATCTGAGTGGATCCGGTCCTGACGTACATTGTTATAAATCTGAGTGGATCCGGTCCTGACGTACATTAATATGATTTGAGTGGATCCGGCCCTGACGTACATTGATATAAATCTGAGTGGATCCGGTCGTGACGTACATTGATATGATTTGAGTGGATCCGGCCCTGACGTACATTGATATAAATCTGAGTGGATCCGGTCCTGACGTACATTGATATGATTTGAGTGGATCCGGCCCTGACGTACATTGTTATAAATCTGAGTGGATCCGGCCCTGACGTACATTGTTATAAATCTGAGTGGATCGGGTCCTGACGTACATTGATATAAATCTGAGTGGATCCGGTCCTGACGTACATTGATATAAATCTGAGTGGATCGGGTCCTGACGTACATTGATATAAATCTGAGTGGATCCGGCCCTGACGTACATTAATATGATTTGAGTGGATCCGGTCCTGACGTACATTGATATAAATCTGAGTGGATCCGGCCCTGATGTACATTGATATAAATCTGAGTGGATCCGGCCCTGATGTACATTGATATAAATCTGAGTGGATCCGGCCCTGATGTACATTGATATGATTTGAGTGGATCCGGCCCTGACGTACATTGATATAAATCTGAGTGGATCCGGCTCTGATGTACATTAATATGATTTGAGTGGATCCGGCCCTGATGTACATTGATATAAATCTGAGTGGATCCGGCCCTGACGTACATTAATATGATTTGAGTGGATCCGGTCCTGACGTACATTGATATAAATCTGAGTGGATCCGGCTCTGATGTACATTAATATGATTTGAGTGGATCCGGTCCTGATGTACATTGATATAAATCTGAGTGGATCCGGCCCTGATGTACATTGATATGATTTGAGTGGATCCGGCCCTGACGTACATTGATATAAATCTGAGTGGATCCGGCTCTGATGTACATTAATATGATTTGAGTGGATCCGGCCCTGATGTACATTGATATAAATCTGAGTGGATCCGGCCCTGACGTACATTAATATGATTTGAGTGGATCCGGTCCTGACGTACATTGATATAAATCTGAGTGGATCCGGCTCTGATGTACATTAATATGATTTGAGTGGATCCGGTCCTGATGTACATTAATATGATTTGAGTGGATCCCTGACGTACATTGATATAAATCTGAGTGGATCCGGTCCTGACGTACATTGATATGATTTGAGTGGATCCGGCCCTGACGTACATTGATATAAATCTGAGTGGATCCGGCCCTGACATACATTGATATGATTTGAGTGGATCCGGCCCTGACGTACATTGATATGATTTGAGTGGATCCGGCCCTGACGTACATTGATATAAATCTGAGTGGATCCGGCCCTGACATACATTGATATGATTTGAGTGGATCCGGCCCTGATGTACATTGATATGATTTGAGTGGATCCGGTCGTGACGTACATTGATATAAATCTGAGTGGATCCGGTCCTGACGTACATTGTTATAAATCTGAGTGGATCCGGTCCTGACGTACATTAATATGATTTGAGTGGATCCGGCCCTGACGTACATTGATATAAATCTGAGTGGATCCGGTCGTGACGTACATTGATATGATTTGAGTGGATCCGGCCCTGACGTACATTGATATAAATCTGAGTGGATCCGGTCCTGACGTACATTGATATGATTTGAGTGGATCCGGCCCTGACGTACATTGTTATAAATCTGAGTGGATCCGGCCCTGACGTACATTGTTATAAATCTGAGTGGATCGGGTCCTGACGTACATTGATATAAATCTGAGTGGATCCGGTCCTGACGTACATTGATATAAATCTGAGTGGATCGGGTCCTGACGTACATTGATATAAATCTGAGTGGATCCGGCCCTGACGTACATTAATATGATTTGAGTGGATCCGGTCCTGACGTACATTGATATAAATCTGAGTGGATCCGGCCCTGATGTACATTGATATAAATCTGAGTGGATCCGGCCCTGATGTACATTGATATAAATCTGAGTGGATCCGGCCCTGATGTACATTGATATGATTTGAGTGGATCCGGCCCTGACGTACATTGATATAAATCTGAGTGGATCCGGCTCTGATGTACATTAATATGATTTGAGTGGATCCGGCCCTGATGTACATTGATATAAATCTGAGTGGATCCGGCCCTGACGTACATTAATATGATTTGAGTGGATCCGGTCCTGACGTACATTGATATAAATCTGAGTGGATCCGGCTCTGATGTACATTAATATGATTTGAGTGGATCCGGTCCTGATGTACATTGATATAAATCTGAGTGGATCCGGCCCTGATGTACATTGATATGATTTGAGTGGATCCGGCCCTGACGTACATTGATATAAATCTGAGTGGATCCGGCTCTGATGTACATTAATATGATTTGAGTGGATCCGGCCCTGATGTACATTGATATAAATCTGAGTGGATCCGGCCCTGACGTACATTAATATGATTTGAGTGGATCCGGTCCTGACGTACATTGATATAAATCTGAGTGGATCCGGCTCTGATGTACATTAATATGATTTGAGTGGATCCGGTCCTGATGTACATTAATATGATTTGAGTGGATCCCTGACGTACATTGATATAAATCTGAGTGGATCCGGTCCTGACGTACATTGATATGATTTGAGTGGATCCGGCCCTGACGTACATTGATATAAATCTGAGTGGATCCGGCCCTGACATACATTGATATGATTTGAGTGGATCCGGCCCTGACGTACATTGATATGATTTGAGTGGATCCGGCCCTGACGTACATTGATATAAATCTGAGTGGATCCGGCCCTGACATACATTGATATGATTTGAGTGGATCCGGCCCTGACGTACATTGATATGATTTGAGTGGATCCGGTCCTGACGTACATTGATATAAATCTGAGTGGATCCGGCCCTGACGTACATTGATATAAATCTGAGTGGATCCGGCCCTGACGTACATTAATATGATTTGAGTGGATCCGGTCCTGATGTACATTAATATGATTTGAGTGGATCCGGCCCTGACGTACATTGATATAAATCTGAGTGGATCCGGTCCTGACGTACATTGATATGATTTGAGTGGATCCGGCCCTGACGTACATTGATATAAATCTGAGTGGATCCGGCCCTGACATACATTGATATGATTTGAGTGGATCCGGCCCTGACGTACATTGATATGATTTGAGTGGATCCGGCCCTGACGTACATTGATATAAATCTGAGTGGATCCGGTCCTGACGTACATTGTTATAAATCTGAGTGGATCCGGTCCTGACGTACATTGTTATAAATCTGAGTGGATCCGGTCCTGACGTACATTGATATAAATCTGAGTGGATCCGGTCCTGACGTACATTAATATGATTTGAGTGGATCCGGCCCTGACGTACATTAATATGATTTGAGTGGATCCGGCCCTGACGTACATTAATATGATTTGAGTGGATCCGGCCCTGATGTACATTGATATGATTTGAGTGGATCCGGCCCTGACGTACATTGGCAATTTAAGTTAAGGTACAACAAGGTTTAGACAGTGACTCACACAAACATTCCAAAGCATGTTCTGCATAGCTTGCATAGTAAATAATAATGGTTAATTGAGTTTACAGCTACTGGGACATGACAAAGCTTCTTCACTTGTATAACTATTTTAGCGCGCATCTTAATCAGACCAAAAGTTGAAGACTGAAGTTGTTGACCTATCTTGCTCAAGTTTATATATTTTTTTCTCCCATTGACATGTATGAGAGTATGAAGTGTAGGGGACAATGATGCAGTATTCACAGACTACAGAGTGGTTGTGTTGAGGAGGCAGACCAGAGCAGGCCAGGCTGCGAGTGGTTAATCTCTCCCAATGATGACTGCTACCTCACTCCAACTCTCCACTGACCCAGCTGTAATCCCACGTTGGATCAATGCAAGTTCAAACAATCATCCATCCTGCTAGCACCTAACTCTGGCTGGGAAGATGGAGTTGCAGACAGGGACTAAGCTACTTATCACCTCCACAATGACATCATCAGGAAAACCCCAGCGGATTAAGTGGCTCTTCTCTTGGTGAAAATAGTTTTAGACCCCCATCATATAACATCCATCAATAACCTGGGAGAAATAGACGACTGCAAAAACAAATCTCTTTAGGAGAGAGGTCAATAACAGAACATACAGCTTTACAGCCTTGCCAATCAAGATGGATATACAGTATTATTGTTACTTTTGAATGTGTTCCTATTGCATGAAATCACCAAGTTTCAAGGTATGGTAATGTCTGGATAATAGGCTACATATCCAGAAGGACAGAAAAAGACAACATGAGATGCTGACAGTGAAACTGAGCGCTATCAGACAGACACCCTCACTCTCAGTCACACAGTAATGTCAGGGGATGAGAGGACTATGCAAGGTGACTTTGACTAAATGCCTGGGGTCCATGACAGAAAGCCATTGACTTGACTGTGGCATATTTTTCTCACTTATCACCATCCTAAATCCTAAAAGCTTGTATGATGAAACTAAGAGGGCATTAACACATATTCCCTTTGGCTTGAAGGCACAGTAAGAAGAATCTGAGGCCAGTAAGTCACCTGCAACAAGCAGGAGACACAGTGTACTGTGATCACTGCCAACATGTACAACCTAACTGGCTTAGCAGACAGCCAGTTACCCTGACTGCTCATGTATCTTCTACAGGCATGGAACAGTGCATTGAAGTTCAGACAATAGAGCTCGATAAACGTCGTAGTCCAAACAGATGTTGTTGTGCTGGAGCTGGTGTATGAGTGTGAGTATGTGAGCGCACGTGTGTTTGTGTGTGAACTTAAAGGGAATAGAGAGGAAACAGGAATAAAACCTTGAGATGGAAGAGTTCCCCCCACCCCCATCCCCAGCCCCAGCTTTCTAGCCGTGTGTGGTAGCAGCAGCGTTGTAACATAATTACTGCTGGGGCGCCTCTATTCCCAATGATCCATTTGCGTCAGTCAGGTTTTCGAGCCGAGCCGATGAATGGATTTTCAGTTTCTCAAGGATAAAGAGATGACCCTATCCTAACTGTTGTATCCATTTCATGTGCAGAGGCCACTCTCCTTCTCAAGGTTTGTCTCCTGATGCTAATTGCAGTACAGCGCTTTAGCATGAAGAAAAGGACGCAAGCTTAGAGTAATGATTTTTTCTTCATTAAAAAGGTCTGGTTGAGAAATGCATGATATACATTGAGAGGAATTATACTGCCGGTTATTCAGATTTGAAAAAAAAGAAACCCGCTCAGATTTGCAATGGTGAACAACCCACAAGCTAAATGCAAATGATATGCAACTATTTTAATTTGAGCATCTTGCTGTTTTTGGATGAATCCCAAAACGTATTACCGTGTTATGTGACAGTCACAAATCACTTCTAATCAACCAAAATGTCATATTCTACTGCCAAAATGAAACTGACTAAGTGTCTAAGCACTCACATCAAATTAGGAGTAACGGCCAAACACAGTCACTCAACATCACTGTCTCTGAGCCAAAACCTCTCTCCAAAAACATTTAATCACCAACATCCCTTATGACAGTATGTCAATTTTACCAGTGAATTTCCTGACACGAATCAGCATCAGAATCTGACATTCTCTATGGATGAGCACTTCAAGTGTCACAGCGCACCCAAGTTCTCCTTTTCTAAATCAATCTGATAGAGTCACAGATGACACAGGTCTAAAAGAAATGCACAAGCTGAACATTCCAGAAAGTTTTCTGTACATTTCTGTACACTTTCTTCATCCTTCATAATCTCAACTTTTCAGGGATATCAGGAAAAGCCCATTTTCAGAGTCTCCTATAAACATACATGCACCCAGACCCAAATTCCTGCATCCTAAAGGTTAGCATGGCAGCCTTGTTGGACTGTGGACCTGTTGTCTGTGTGATGTGATGCTATGTGTCCATTTGCATGGTTGTCCATCATCACAGGGACTTCTCCCCAGGGAGGATAATCACACCAACACAGAGGGGTGTGACACCCCCCTACCCTCAGCCCCCAAGGCACCCTGCAAACTGTGTTAAGCGGCATGGCAGCCTTTTGATGTTCCACAGACCGCAAATCCAAAATGGTAAACAGCACAGATGAATCAAGATCTTCTTCCTGGGGGAATACGCTGTGTAAGGATATTAGGGACGCATTGCATTAATGTGTCTCGGCACCACTACATTTACCAGCTCTCATCCCCACTAAACGAACTGCACATCCAGATGAAACATTCTGATACAGTTTAGATATGTAATTCTTCAAATATGTTGTTTGATCAACAGCAGGCAGATTTAACTATATAAACAAATGAAACTACTCTGAGTTTACCATGTTGTGTTACACATGATGTGCACACTGTTTCTGTTGGTTGATAGTGTGTTAAGTCCTGTCTTGACCAACAGAGCACTGGTGCTTCTTTTAATGGATTTTTTTGTTCTTCACAAAAATGGCTTAGAATAAATATTAGATTTTCTCTTTCCATGTTTCTCTTGCTCTCCATCCCTCTGTTTCTCAGTGTTCCATTACATAAAAGGTTTATGCAACCCAAGCAGCATGGACCATTATGACTCATGAAAACTGTGAAAGGTTCAACATTGATTTGATTTTTTAACAAAGAAAATGGATGACTCAACACATGCATCCATGGATGATCGTGGAAATCACAAATATAACGCTAATCCCGTAAGGAAAGGGTACAGAGGTTGGAAGATCATATAATGCTAAATAACAGAATTGTAATTTGAATAGACTGATCTCAATATATAGCCAATAAATCCATGTCACTTTGGCAAGGTAAAACCACTTATTTCCATTGCAACGAAAGCCCTGATTTTCATTTTTCTGTTCACTGGTTTCAATTTGTTGTTTCGTGTTTTTTGCATGATAAAACTCTTCCGTTTATTGTAAAGGACTGCTTGTCAAGAACGACAGGGGAAAGAGGAAAGATGTACAGTAGCGATAACATTAAACAACCACATCATATAGGCACCAGAGAGAATGCTCAGTGGACGCAAAGTTGTTTTGCTTCAATACCAAGCCAAAGCTGAGTAACAACTTTCACTTTGAAATATAGATGTGCTCTTATATAAACGCTGTCTGCCTGGTGCATGACTGGCACTTATGCAACCAGCGTTTGAATGGGGGCATATCCTTGGAAACCTTATGCTTGTACAGGACAAAAAGAACAGAAAATGTGTCATTCTAAAGTATCTACTCTATCAATACTTGTTGTTTGTTGCTCAGAACACCAAATCTGAACCGAACATAAGAACTTTCCTCCAGCAAATATGTCCCAAGATCAAAAATGATGTATTGTAAATGATCCAGGAATGTATTTCTTATGCCACGGGCTCAACATCAAATAAACGATATTATGAATATTTCCAGGCATTCCAGAGAGAATTGGCTTAGTTTACATAATGATTCAGTACCTCCATAAAGAAGCAGTGCTAGAGAACAACAAGGAATTATGTATGGATGAGAATGTAAAGCTGATACAATCTATCTTTACCACAATTTGCATGTTTTGTTTTGTACTTTGGGATTTACAAGCACAGCTCTGCCTTTTGGAATTTCCTAAATGTCCTCTGAGTCGATATTATACTAAATGAAACCCATTCTTTTCAAAGTCAATATGACAGATGGATCAAACACAAAATAAAGCTGTTTGACAGATCATCATACAAACATATCCTCCCATCCATACATATCCTCCCATCCATACATACATAGTGTGCTACACACACACACACACACACACACACACACACACACACACACACACACACACACACACACACACACATACATATAGACACATAGACACATACACAGACAGAAACCCACTGGCCCTGCTGCCTGCCTCTCCAGGAATCTTTCCAACCCGACTGTTTTGTGATAGCCTGTGGCCCAGTTGCTGGTGACGGATGCCTCTCCCCCCATGCATGGTCTGAACACTGTTGGCAGCTTGGTCAGTGACAGGGGGGCCGAGGGGAGAGAGGGAGGGGACTAGGAACAAGCTGGGGAGCAGAGAGTGTGACACTGGCCGAGTACATCCAGAGAACAGCTGATACACCAGTGGGATCAGTCAGTCTACTATTTCACCTGGATCAGCAGCGCACATGCGCCACACACGGCACACAGTCTGGTCCCAGGCAGAGACAGACTGGACTGGGAGAGAGAAGGAGAGAGGGAGGGCAGAGACAGCTGGCAGACTCAACAAACTCTCACACAGAGGCTTAAGAGAGCCAGGCTCTGGAGACTGAAATTAGGGTACAACTATTGCAGCCAGGACAGGAATTAAATATATATTTTTGCGATGAAGAAAGAAAATGAGTGCCTTAATATAAAACTTTGGTTTTACATTCCAGGCGATAACCTGTACTGTATTACTGCTCCCAGCGAGATTGTGCGACTACATGTTTTCATACAGGAGTGGTGTAATGTTTTCCCTGGTTGGATGCTGCCAGGGCTGTAAAGGCAGAGGGATGATGTCATGCCCAGCCCAGTAAAAGTGATACGTCCCCGTCCCGGCTTTCACTTCTCCTAATAAGGCAGGGGTCAAGTCTCTTTCATTACACTAGCGTAGGAACATCGTAGGGGAAATTGATGGGGAGAAATATTGGCTCTACTGCTTAGATTAGGCTTGGGCGGTATCCAGTTTTTCGTACCTTCATACTGTTCTTCCCAGGATTCACAGTATTACCGGCATAGCACACAAGGGGGCAATAAAAACTTTTTAAAAAGCGCATTGGGCATTTTTACCAGAATGCTTAAAACAATTGCACAAGTAATAGAAAATTCTCAAGGAAACTTTCAGCTGAATGCTAACAAGCACAAACCAACAAAGTAATTATAAAGACAAATTCAGCTTTGGTGATGTACTGGGCCGTATGCAGTACCCCCTGTAGTGCCTTGGGGTCGGAGGCCGAGCAGTTACCATATCAGGCAGTGATGCAACCCAGCAGGATGCTCTCGATGGTGCAACTGTAAAACCTTTTGAGGATCTGAGGACCCATGCCAAATCTTTTCAATCTCCTGAGGGGGAATAGGTTTAGTCGTGCCCTCTTCACAACTGTCTTGGTGTAACCGGATAGCATACACATGTAACTTCATCACTTCATGTCAGCTGTACAACAGAGAGAGACTCACCAATAGAATGTTATGGACATATCAGGTCCCGCTTTCTCCTGTTGTGCTGTTTACAACAAACATGTGACTGGCTGATGTTCAGGGGAACTACGGAAATAATTAAAAAATAATGTGACAGGTGAAACGAAGAATGCAATCCGCTTTATCTCCTTGCACACGTTGAGTGCTGGTATTGATACTGAACAATATAAACACAACATGTAAAGTGTTGGTCCCATGTTTCATGAGCTGAAATAAAAGATCCAAGACATTTTCCATATGCACAAAAAGCTTATTTCTCTCAAATTTTGTGCACATGTGTTTACATCCCTGTTAGTGAGTATTTCTCCTTTACCAAGAAAATTCATCCACCTGACAGATGTGAAATATCAAAAAGCTGATTAAATAGCATGATCTTTACACAGGTGCACCTTGTGCTTGGGACAATAAAAGGCCACTCTAAAAATGTGCAGTTTTGCTACACAACACAATGCCATAGATGTCTCAAGATATGAAGGAATGTGCAATTTTCATGCTGACTGCAGGAATGTCCACAAGAGCTGTTGCCAGAAAATGTAATTTTCTCTACCATAGGCCGCCTCCAATGTCGTTTGAGAGAATTTGGCAGTACGTCCGGGCCTCACAACCGCAGACCACATGCAACCATGCCAGCCCAGGACCTCCACATCTGGCTTCTTCACCTGCGGGATCATCTGAGACCAGCCACCCGGACAGCTGATGAAACTGTGGGTTTGCACAACCTAAGAATTTCGGCGCACACTGTCAGAAACGGTCTCAGGGAAGCTCATCTTGTTGTTGTCCTCACCAGGGTATTGACCTGAATGCAATTTGGCATCATAACTGACTTCAGTGGGCAAATGCTCATCTTCGATGGCCACTGGCATACTGGATAAGTGTGCTTTTCAGAGATGAATCCCAGTTTCAAATGTACCAGGCAGATGGCAGACAGCATGTATGGCGTTGTGTGAATGAGCGGTTTGCTGATGTCAATGTTGTAAACAGAGTGGGTTTATGGTAAAGGCATGAGCTACGGAATGCACAGAGATACTGTGACGAGATCCTGAGACCCATTGTGGAGCCATTCGTCCACTGCCATCACCTCGCGTTTCAGCATGATAATGCACAGTCCCATGTCACAAGGATCTGTACACAATTCCTGGAAGCTGAAAATGTCCCAGTTCTTCCATGGCCTGCATACTCATCAGCCATGTCACCCATTGAGCAGGTTTGGGAAGCTCTGGATAGACATGTGCGACAGCGTGTTCCAATTCTCGCCAATATCCAGCAACTTCGCACAGCCATCTAAAAGGAGTGGGACAACATTCCACAGGTCACAATCTTTTGCCTGATCAACTCCATGCGAAGGAGAGTGTTGCACTGCATCAGGCAAATGGTGGTCACACCAGCTACTGACTGGTTTTCTGATCCACGCCCCTACCTATTTTTTTAAGGCATCTGTAATATTTGTTAAGGCATTTACTTATATGAACTGAAACTCAGTAAAATCGTAAAAATTGTTGCATGTTGTGTTTATATTTTTGTTCAGAGTACTTAACAAGTAGCTTCAAGTACTTCAAAGAAATAGTTTCAACGATATTGAAGGTATATGAAAACCATCCCGTGGGTATTTCCAAATACCCCGGTATACGGTACACCGCCCAACCCTAGCTTAGATCATTTACAGTGTCAAAGCAAAGGTGAGTAAAGACATCCTGCCCTCACAGCAGAGAGATGGTGGAACTTGAACTCTAGACTGAGTCCTTTGGTGGACCCGACCCCCTTTCAGACCAGAAGAGTGTGTTAAGTCACTTCCGTTCACTGGTAATAGACATGTTGTGTGCTGCAGGATAATGGGAATTACGACATCCCTCCAGCTGTCCAGGTTCAGAGGGCTTCACAGACAGGCAGAAAAACAAGGATACAGTCAGGCCCCAGGCTCTTCCTCCAGCCCACATTGCCTGACTCGCTCCAGCTGCAGGAGGCCTGATTGTTCCCACCACCAGCTACTGTACTTACTGACTGCACGGGATCACACTAGGGACTATGACTTCCAGATCCCCAAACAAACAACTGCAAATCTGTTTATTATTCAGAAGACCCCTGGTGGGATTCAATTCTATATTATTGTATATTTCTTTTGTCTGAGCAAATACCATAGTTTTCTACCAAATGCTTTGGGATATCTTACACAACCCTGTGACCATGGCTAGTGCCTATAAGAATAGCCCACAGATTCCACCGTATGATCCTGCTGATCCTCTAACATCACATTTATATTTGTCACATACTTTCGTGATCCACAGGTGTAGACTAACAGGGAAATGCTTACTTACTGGCCCTTCCCAACAATGCGGAGAGAAAGACAATATAGAAATAATATAAATGTAATAACAAATAATAATACAAGTAATAATAAATACACAACGAGTAATGATAACATGGCTATATAGACGGGGTAGCAGTACTGAGTCGATGTGCAGGGGTACAAGGTAATTGAGATAGATATGTACATATAACTAGGAATAAAGTGACTAGGCAACAGGATAGCTAATAAACTGTAGCAGCATATGTGATGAGTCAAAAAAGTCCGTGCAAAAAGGATCAACGTAGTCCGGAGAGCTATTTGGTTAACTATTTAACTAACTATTTAGTAGTCTTATGGCTTTGGGGTAGACTTGGTGCGTCAGTACTGCTTGCCGTGCAGTAGCAGAGAGAACAGTCTATGACTTGGGTGGCTGGAGTCTTTGACAATTTGTAGGGCCTTCCTCTGACAACACCTGGTATAGAGGTCCTAAATGGCAGGGAGCTTGGCCCCAGTGATGCACTGGGCCTTACGCACTACCCTCTGTAGCGCCTTGCGGTCGGATGCCAAGCAGTTGCCATAACAAGCGGTGATGCAGCCAGTCAAGATGCTCTCAGTGGTGCAGCTGTGGAACTCATTATCAGATTGCCTTCTCAACAGGAGCAGCATACACTATGTTTATCAGTGACATTGATTAGAAACAAAATGTTCACACACAGAGCAACCTTGCCTTTGTATTGCCTGTATAACATGCATGGAGCTTAAAGTGCAAGACATTATACTATTCAGATTGAGGGAAATGTTTTAGGCTTTATAAGCTGCTTGTCTATGCATACTGTAAATATATAGTACTCTCAAAATACATAAACTCAACAAGAAAAATCAGGTCTTCATGGGGACTCCAGACTTTTTATGTTAAGATTAAGTGGTTGCGTCTTAAATGTGATACAGGGGAGCATATTAGCGATCACAAGAAATCTTTTGATCTGGCAAATTAGATTATAATGTATTCCTTTGATACTGTATATGCTTTTTCAAAGTCTCATTGAAATTCAGTCAAAGTGCAACTCAGCAAATTGATGTACTTCAAGGGAAAATTAATACAACAATTTTGATCTATGATACTGTAGGTATTCAAATCAAATTCTATTTGTCACATGCTTTGTAAACAACAAGTGTAGACTAACAGTGAAATGCTTTCTTATGGGTCCATTTCCAACAATGCAGAGTTAAAGATAAAGATTTTTAAAAGTGTGTGTGTGTGGCATAAGTATGCATGTGTGCGCATAATATGTGTGTGTGGGCAAGTGATTTGACTCGCAGTTTGCATGCGCAGTTTGACACATACCCCGCAGTACCCACGATTATATCCGCAGGGAGGGCGAGTTAAGGGTAATGAAATATTGTGTGGATGAATGGCAGGTGGGTGGCGGGCAGGTTAAATAAATCGGGGAAAAAAATACCTTAAAAAAGCCATAAATGTAGTAGTAGTAACCTTCTTGTGCAATTTATATCGATAGGCAACATTTAAGTTTTTCTTTCATTATTTTTGGCTATCTGGCATTAGTGCGTAAACCTAAGCTTTAGGGCCTAACTGTACGCACGCCAAATAGCCTACAAACCAATCGCAAAATGTTTTTGGGAAGGGACAGAAAACGTTAATGTCTGTCCATGGAGGCAATTCAAAAAGTATCATTCAAAAAGAGAAAAGCTGCGAAATGGAGTTTAAAATAAAAAGAATGCATGGCGAGAAAAGTCATGTTTGGGAAAGATTTGGTGAAGTGGTGAAAGAGGATGATAGCAATGCCAGCTATGCTATGTGAGATGATTGTGAGGAACTATTGTAAGGTTCTGCTTTTCTTTTCTTAGTCAAACTTGTGTTCTTTTTCTTTGTGTTCTTGAACGTAGCACTGTTTCTTTGTGTTCTGGAACGTAGCCCTATCTTTCATTTTTGTTCATTTATTTCACCTGTGTTTGTTTCTCACCTGGTCTCATCAGCTCCCTATTTAGTTAAGTTCTTTCTGCTTGTATGGTTGTGAGGTATTGTTTTGGTTTTGACTGCCTACCTGTGTTTGACCATTGCCTGCAACCACGATTCCTGCCTTCTGAGTTTATAGTGAATTTAGAGTCAATTTAACAGCTACGTCTATCAACAGTTGTCACAGTGACATTCTATTGAAATTGTTACTTGCATAGTGGATTATTTTGTTGACATGTAGCTAGCTAGGTAAACAATGAACCATAATCCCAACTCATGACGTTACTACCCTGCATGAATCTGAAGGTAGCTAACCAACCAAATTCAATGTTAACTACCTACAACTAACAAAGCAAATGGCTTTGAGATACAAATAATATTACTAAACAGATCATACACGTAATATTAGCTAGCGAACCAGCCAGTTAACTTTAGCAAGCTAGCGAACAGTACACGTTGATAGACGTGTCTAACCAAAATTAGAGACGTGTGATATCTGAAAATGTAGCTAGCTAGATCATGGATGGACGCTTCTCCCTTTCAATGATGCCATGTTTGCCCTCAGTTTGATTGAAGACGTAATCTGGAGACAGGTGTTTTCTCCACCTCCTTAGCTATGCTACTCTAATTCCACTGATTTCAAAACTCGGTCCTCCAGAAAGTAGAGAGCAACAGTTATGTAGTTCTACTACGTGATATATATTTTACAAAAGCTGCGTTAAGACAGGATTACCTACACATACTGACCAGCTCAAATAGACAGAAGCGTTCTACATGGCAGACCAATCCGAACTCATGTCCAGCCCACTCATTATGTCAGCCAATCATGGCCAGCAGGAAGATTGGTGTCTTTTTCTGTGGCTAAATCAACTAGGTGCTTAATTTAACAATATTATTTGTATTTACAGATGCCATACAAGTTTGTTGTTAAGGCACATGAAAGTTCACATGTTCCAGAAGGCATTTCTTCCAAAAAAACACATTTTGATTTATTTATTTTAAAGTTTACATTCAAATCGCTCTCCTGTGAAGTAGTGACCCGCGACATATGCCAGGTTTCCTGAAACGAGTCACATTTACATCCAAGCAAAACTGAAATCTTATCAGAAACATTTTAGGTCGTTTTCACAGCTTTCTATTACCTTCAAACTGGTAAAAATGATTTGGAAATTTTGCATAGATAATCTTTCCTGTTTTTTTTCCCTCCCCGGTCCCTAAACGTCTTTGCTCTGAAAACTTTACCTATGTCAACCACTGAACAAAGATACAAACACAACATGCACAAATGTCAAAGATTTGACTGACTTACAGTTCATATAAGAAAATCAGTCAATTCCAATAAATGTATGAGGCCCTAATCCATGGATTTCACATGAGACACCCCCAAAAAAAGTTACGGGCGTGGATCAGAAAACCAGTTAGTATCTGATGTGACCACCATTTGCCTCATGCAGCCAACACCTCTCCTTTGCATAGAGTTGATCAGGCTGTTGATTGTGGCCTGTGGCATGTTATCCCACTCCTCTTCAATAGCTGTGCGAAGTTGCTGGATATTGGTGAGAACTGGAACACGCTGTCGTACACGTCAATCCAGAGCATCCCAAACATGCTCAATGGGGAACATGTCTGGTGAGTATGCAGGCCATAGAAGAACTGGGATATTTTCTGCTTCCAGGAATTGCGTACAGATCCTTGCGACATGGGGCCATGGATTATCATGCTGTAACATGAGGGGATGGTGGCAGATGAATGGCACAACAATGGGCCTCAGGATCTTGTCACGGTATATCTGTGCATTCCGTAGCTTACACCTGCCCATACCATAACCCCACCGCCACCATGGGGCGCTCTGTTCACAACGTTGGCATCAGCAAACCGCTCGCCCACACAACGTCATACACTCTGTCTGCCATCTGCCTGGTACATTTGAAATCGGGATTCATCGGTGAATAGC
Source organism: Oncorhynchus mykiss (assembly GCF_057628025.1). Lineage (NCBI taxonomy): Eukaryota > Metazoa > Chordata > Actinopteri > Salmoniformes > Salmonidae > Oncorhynchus > Oncorhynchus mykiss. Next base: position 70,974,214 of record NC_143023.1, on the reverse strand, counting down.
ACACTCCTCCAGCATGCCAGTGGCAATCGAAGGTAAGCATTTGCCACTGAATTCAGTTAGAAAGCCAAACTGCAGTCAGGTTAAAACCCTGGTGAGGACAATGAGAACGTAGATGAGCTTCCCTGAGACGGTTTCTAACCGTTTGTGCAGAAATTCTTAGGTTATGCAAACCCACAGTTTCATCAGCTGTCTGGGTGGCTGGTCTCAGACGATCCTGCAGGTGAAGAAGCCGAATGTGGAGGTCCTGGGATGCTGTGGTTACACGTGGTCTGCGGTTGTGAGACTGGTTGGACGTACTGCCAAATTCTCTAAAACGAAGTTGAAGGCAGCTTATGGTAGAGAAAATAACATTCACTTCTCTGGCAACAACTCTAGTGGACATTCCTGCAGTCAGCATGCCAATTGCACGCTGCTAGAAAATTTGAGACATCTGTGGCATTGTGTTGTGTGACAAAACTGCACATTTTAGAGTGGCCTTTTATTGTCCCAAGCACAAGGTGCACCTGTGTAATGATCATGCTGTTTAATCAGCTTCTTGAAATGCCACACCTGTCAGGTGGATGGATTATCTTGGCAAAGGATAAATGCTCACTAACAGGGATGTAAAAAACTTGTGCACTACATTTGAGAGAAATAAGCTTTTTGTACGTATGGAACATTTCTGGGATCTTTTATTTCAGCTCATGAAACGTGGGACCAACACTTTACATGTTGCGCTCATTTTTTTGTTCTGTGTAATGCTGGTGTGGTTAGCTTGCTTTCCAGCTAGCTAGCCAAATTTTCTAAAGCCTTGAGGCGTTGGCTAACCTAGTTAGCTAAAGCCTTGCAGTATTGGTTAACCAAGTCTTGGTGGATACTTTAAGCCAGTGATCAGCCCCTTAACAAAATCCCATACTGACAAATAGAAATAAAACCACAGAAACATAATGTTAATCAATGTTAATATATGTTATCCAATGATAGTTAGTTATATGTAACTATGAATTGTGTGGGCGGCGGTTTGCTGATGTCAACGTTGTGAACAGAGTGCCCCAGTTTGGCGGTGGAGTTATGGTATGGGCAGGCATAAGCTACGGACAATGAACACAATTGCATTTTATCAATGGCAATTTCAATGTACAGAAATACAGAGATCCTGAGACTTTGCAATGTACATAAATATAAAAACATTAACATGTAGTGTGTGTGTGTGCATCTATCAGTTACACATACAGTACCGGTAGAAAGTTTGGACACACCTACTCATTCAAGGGTTTTTCTTTATTTTTTGGAGACATCAAAACTGTGAAATAACACATAAGGAATCATGTACTGTAGTAACCAAAAAAGTGTTAAATCAAAAATATATTTTATATTTGAGATTCTTCAAAGTAGCCACCCTTTGCCTTGATGACAGCTTTGCACACTCTTGGCATTCTCTCGACCAGCTTTATCAAATCAAACTTTATTTGTCACATGCGCCGAATTCAACAAGTGTATATCTTACCGTGAAATGCTTATTTACAAGCCCTTAACCAACAGTGCAGTTCAAGAAGAGTTAAGAAAATATTTACCAAATAAACTAAAGTAAAAAATTATAATAAAAAGTAAATAACAATAACAAGGCTTTTAACAATGCTATATACGGTACCAAGTTAGTGTGCGGGGGGGGGGGGTACAGGTTAGTTGAGGTAATTTGTATATGTAGGTAGGGGTGAAGTGACTATGCATAGATACTAAACAGCGAGTAGCAGCAGTGTACAAAATGGAGGGGGGTCAATGTGGAGGGGGGGGGGGTCAATGTAAATAGTCCGGTGGCAATTTTATTAATTATTCAGCAGTCTTATGGCTTGGGGGTAGAAGCTGTTGAGGAGACTTTTGGCCCTAGACTTGGCGCTCGGTACCACTTGCCGTGCCCCTGAACTCTTGTGTATTTTCTGCAATATGCAATGATATGGGCGCGACCATGTAACGCTTTTAAAACATACAGAAGTGCGCTGGTTATCAAGGGGCATAAGTATTGACACGTTTTTTTTTATCGAAAAACTTACTTAAAGTTTTCTTTACTGACAATAATTTTCACTTGTCTGACCGCTTGCATGATGACGAGTTTCTCACACGACTGGCCTATCTGGGTGACGTTTTCTGAATCTTGGATTACAGGGACTCTCCGCAACTATATTCAATGTGCGGGATAAAATTTAGGCTATGATTAAGAAGTTGGAGCTCTTCTCTGTCTGCATTAACAAGGACAACACACAGGTCTTTCCATCATTGTATGATTTTTTTGTGTGCAAAAGAACTCAAGCTTAAGGACAATGTCAAATGTGAAGCACCTGAGTGAGTTGGGTGCGCAATTACGCAGGTACTTTCCCGAAACAGATGACACAAACAACTGGATTCGTTATCCCTTTCATGCCCTGCCTCCAGTCCACTTACCGATACAGGAACAAGAGAGCCTCATCGAAATTGCAACAAGCGGTTCTGTGAAAATTTAATTTAATCAGAAGCCACTGACAGATTTCTGGATTGGGCTGTGCTCAGAGTACCCTGTCTTTGCAAATCGCACTGTTAAGACACTGATGCGCTTTGCAACCACACACCTACAGTTGAAGTCGGAAGTTTACATACACCTTAGCCAAATACATTTCAACTCAGTTTTTCACAATTCCTGACATTTAATCCTAATAAAAATTCCCTGTCTTAGGTCAGTTAGGATCACCACTTTATTTTAAGAATATGAAATGTCAGAATAATAGTAGAGAGAATGATTTATTCAAACTTTTATTTCTTTCATCACATTCCCAGTGGGTCAAAAGTTGACATACACTCAATTAGTATTTGGTAGCATTGCCTTTAAATTGTTTAACTTGGGTCAAAAGTTTCAGGTAGCCTTCCACAAGCTTCCCACAATAAGTTGGGTGAATTTTGGCCCATTCCTGCTGACAGAGCTGGTGTAACTGAGTCAGGTTTGTAGGCCTCCTTGCTCGCACACGCTTTTTCAGTTCTGCCCACAAATGTTCAATAGGATTGAAGTCAGAGCTTTGTGATGGCCACTCCAATACCTTGACTTTGTTGTCCTTAAGCCATTTTGCCACAACTTTGGAAGTATGCTTGGGGTCATTGTCCATTTGGAAGACACATTTGCGACCAAGCTTTAACTTCCTGATGTCATCAGATGTTGCTTCAATATATCCACATAATTGTCCATCCTCATGATGCCATTTATTTTGTGAAGTGCACCAGTCCCTTCTGCAGCAAAGCACCCCTGACAACATGATGCTGTAACCCCCGTTCTTCATGGTTGGGATGGTGTTCTTCGACTTGCAAGCCTCCCCCTATCTCCTCCAAACATAACGATGGTCATTATGGCCAAACAGTTCTATTTTTGTTTCATCAGACCAGATTCCAAGAACACAGGATGAGATGTTACTATCCTTTGTGCAAGCACTTCCAAGAGTTCATGAACAGTGAGCCTGGTGAAATTTGGGGAGCGCATCGTCAGTAGTGTACCTTTGGTTCCTAGAGTGTTTCGGACTATACACCCTCCCCAAAGGCGGCCAGCGACAGGGTGATCAATTCTACGCTTGCGTCCCATTCCCAATTAGTCATAGGAGTTAGTCAGAGGACATTTCTCCAAAAAGTACGATCTTTGTCCCCAAGTGCAGTTGTAAACTATAGTCTGTCTTTTTTATGGCAGTTTTAGAGCAGTGGCTTCTTCCTTGCTGAGTGGCCTTTCAGGTTATGTCAATATAGGACTTGTTTTACTGTGGATATGGAAACTTTTGTACCTGTTTCCTCCAGCATCTTCACAAGGTCCTTTGCTGTTGTTCTGGGATTGATTTGCACTTCTCGCACCAAAGTATGTTCATCTCTAGGAGACAGAATGCGTCTCTTTCCTGAGTGGTATGACGGCTACGTGATCCCATGGTTTTTTAAACTTGCATACTATTGTTTGTACAGATGAATGTGGTACCTTCAGGCGTTTGGAAATTGCTCCCAATGATGAACCAGACTTGTGGAGGTCTACATTTTTTTCTGAGGTCTTGACTGATATCTTTTGATTTTCCCATGATGTCAAGCAAAGAGGCACTGAGTTTGAAGGTAGGCCTTGAAATACATCCACAGGTACACCTCCAATTGACTCAAATTATGTCAATTAGCCTATCAGAAGCTTCTAAAGCTATGACATAATTTTATGGAAATTTCCAAGCCGTTTAAAGGCATAGTCAACTTAGTGTATGTAAACTTCTGACCTACTGGAATTGTGATACAGTGAATTATTAGTGAAATAATCTGTCTGTAAACAATTGTTGGAAAAATTACTTGTGTCAGATGTCCTAACCAACTTGCCCAAACTATAGTTTGTTAACAAGAAATTTGTGAGTGGTTGAAAAATGAGTTTGAATGACTCCAACCTAAGTGTATGTAAGCTTCTGACTTCAACTGTATGTGAGAGTGGATTCTCAGCCCTCACTAGCATGAAAACGAAATACTGGCACAGACTGTGTGTGGAAAATGATTTAAGACTGAGACTCTCTCCAATACAACCCAACATTGCAGAGTTATGTGCATCCTTTCAAGCACACCATTTTCATTAACCTGTGGTGAGTTATTCACAATGTTCGATTAACAAATAAAGTTTAATATGTAAGATGGCTAACTAAAGAGCAAAATTATTGATTATTATATTATTATTTGTACCCTGGTCCTATAAGAGCTCTTTGTCACTTCCCACGAGCCGGGTTGTGACAAAAACTCACACTCATTCTTATGTTTAACAAATGTATTGTATTGTGTGTGTGGCCGGCTCACAATGATGGCAAAAAACATAATTTGAGAGTGTGGTCCTATGGCCTGGTATGCAGCTGGAAGTTGAAAGTTTGAAGGGTACAGAACTATAAAAAGTTTGGGAACCACTGATCTAATATAACCCTAATTTTTGATAACATATGACACAAATATTATAGAATGAGAGACCAGACGTCTCACAGCTGCAGTGTGACTCTGGTCAAAGCCAGCAGAAGCTCCACCTAGCAGAAGCTTTCACAGATTAACCCCAGAAGCCACACTGCAGCTAGAGAAGCATGCATCTACAACTTCTGTCTTTTCACTTTATATCTGCTGTCAGTCCTCCGTATTTTTTTTTATTTTACCTTTATTCAACTAGGCGAGTCAGTTAAGAACAAATTCTTATTTTCAATGACGGCCTTGGAACAGTGAACAGGTTAACCACCTGTTCAGGGGCAGAAGAGGGGTTTGAACTTGCAGCCTTCCGGTTGCTAGGCCACCGCTCTAACCACTAGGCTACCCTGCCACCCCATTATAACTCAAGTCAAGTCACTTGACTTGGGAGTGGTGAATAGATTAAACTTAATTGTGTGGTTCTTGTCCTACTCCAATTAAGTAACACCTGAAAGTTAAGTGTGTCACATGGCCAGTAATTTCTTTCTATGACACAATGTCAGTTTAGCCCTCTGGTTTGTTTATCATGTGTACCATAGTGGCACTGCATTGGCTTTCTTTTCATCTGTAGATAGCCTGTCAAAAAAACACTCATAAATAAATACGTCTAAAGATAGGAGTGCACTGTTGATCCAACATGACTCAACACGAAAACAGCTCTAGTCAATTTCACATAGGCCATTTCACATACGCCATTCCAACACAATGCTTTGTAGAAGCGAAGCTCGTAGATTTACTGTACATGGGGAATCAAAATATGGCCTGTGTCAATTTGGCTTTGGAGAAGAAGTTATTTCTGCTACTGCTGAGACTTTAAAATGGCAAACTGATGGAAAATTAGGAAATTAAGCAAATATGAGCGCTCTTATCAGAGGTAGGATTTTCTGTCATCAGAATAGAATGCTTTGAAAAACCAGCCTACAGGAGACAGTCCAAATCAATACAGTATAGAGAGACACATGGATCAGAATGTACTTAAAACTCTCAAATATAGAATTGTGATGATTAATAGCTTTAAAAGGGTAAGGTTATTATAAAACCTTAACTCAACTTACACTATGCAAACTTTCTCTAGTGTTTACTTAAAAAATACAAATATACATTCAAAGTTGACTTGCACTCTTAACCCTGTGTGGGCCACTTATACAGGGGAGGGGGAGAAAGAGACAGGGATGATAGTTGTGAAAGAGGATTAACTGCAGATTGAGGCTGCCACTTTGGTTTAGGATCTTACTGCTGATTCTCCAGTATGGCCAGAGAAAGCTGAGGGGTAAGGACACCTCCGTCTGACTGAGGGCTCGCAGGGGAAGGGCAAAGAAGACAGGAAGAGGCTGTCGATCCTTAAGCCGCTCTGCCCTGCTCAGCAGCACATGTGCTGAGTGGGCCGGCCGTATGGGGCTGCTTACTACCAGAGGTCACAGCCAAGGGCAGGGCAGTTGAAAGGTCACTGTTAGCTGCTCCCTTAGACAAACAGTACGTTAGTGAGTGGTTCATTAGTGCTTCTCTGTTAGAAACAGTGTTTCTGGCCATCAGAGGTTTATAAGCCACTGTAGTTCAGGATATTGATATCTAGGTCAGAATGATAGGGGGCTAATTGTCAACAGAGTTGTCTTGCTGATATACTACAGTGACATAACAGGCAGATGTGATAAGAAAATATAGGCCTATAGGAAATAATGGTGTTTTTTCCATTTGCTTTTCCAAGTACACATTAATCCTGGGTCGCACCACTGTACATTATTAGTATATACAGTTGAAGTCGGAAGTTTACATACACCTTAGTCAATTACATTTAAAGTCAGTCTTTCACAATTCCTGACATTTAATTGTAGTAAAAATTCCCTGTCTTAGGTCAGTTAGGATAACCACTTTATTTTAAGAATGTGAAATGTCAGAATAATAGTTGAGAGAATGATCTATTTCAGCTTTTATTTCTTTCATCACATTCCCAGTGGATCTGAAGTTTACATACACTCAATTAGTATTTGGTAGCATTGCCTTTATTTTGTTTAACTTGGGTCAAATGTTTGCGACCAAGCTTTAACTTCCTAACTGATGTCGTCAGATGTTGCTTCAATATATCCACATAATTGTCCATCCTCATGATGCCATCTATTTTGTGAAGTGCACCAGTCCCTCCTGCAGCAAAGCACCTCCACAACATGATGCTGCCACCCCCGTTCTTCATGGTTGGGTTGGTGTTTTTTGACTTACAAGCCTCCCCATTTCTCCTCCAAACATAACGATGGTCATTATGGCCAAACAGTTCTATTTTTGTTTCATCAGACCAGAGGACATTTCTCCAAAAAGTATGATCTTTGTCCCGACATGCAGTTGCAAACCATAGTCTGTCTTTTTTATGGCGGTTTTGGAGCAGTAACTTCTTCCTTGCTGAGTGGCCTTTCAGGTTATGTCAATATAGGACTTGTTTTACTGTGGATGTAGATACTTTTGTACCTGTTTCCTCCAGCATCTTCACAAGGTCCTTTGCTGTTGTTCTGGGATTGATTTGCACTTCTCGCACCAAAGTACGTTCACCTCTAGGAGACAGAACACGTCGTCTTCCTGAGCGGTACGACGGCTGCGTAATCCCATGGTTGTTTAAACTTGCATACCATTGTTTGTACAGATGAATGTGGTACCTTCAGGCGTTTGGAAATTGCTCCAAAGGATGAAACAGACTTGTGGAGGTCTACAATTTTTTGTCTGATGTCTCATCATTTTATGGACATTTCCAAGCTGTTTAAAGGCACAGTCAACTTAGTGTATGTACAGTAAATTATAAGTGAAATAATATGTCTGTAAACAATTGTTGAAAAAATTAATTGTGTCATGCACAATGTAGATGTCCTAACCGACTTGCCAAAACTATAGTTTGTTAACAAGAAATGTGTGGAGTGGTTGAAAAACAAGTTTTAATGACTCCAACCTAAGGCTATGTAAACTTCCGACTTCAACTGTAAATGTATATATACAGTACCAGACAAAAAAACATCTCAATTGTGTTGAGGTCGGGTGATTGTGGAGGCCAGGTGAAGAAGAAGAGTGATGGAGTGCTGCATCAGATGACCTGGCCTCCACAATCACCCGACCTCAACCCAATTGAGATGGTTTGGGATGAGTTGGACCGCAGAGTGAAGGAAAAGCAGCCAACAAGTGCTCAGCATATGTGGGACCTCCTTCAAGACTGTTGGAAAAGCATTTCAGGTGAAGTTAGTTGAGAGAATTCCAAGAGTGTGTAAAGCTGTCATCAAGGCAAAGGGTGGCTACTTTGAAGAATCTCAAATATATTTCGATTTTTTTTTTTTTTTAAATGTTTACTACATGATTCCATATGTGTTATTTCATAGTTTTGATGTCTTCACTATTATTCTACAATGTAGGAAAAAAAATATAGAAAAACCCTTGAATGAGTAGGTGTGTCCAAAATTTTGACTGGTACTGTGTGTTTGTGTGTGTATACACACACACACATGCATATATATATATATATGACCCTTTTCTTTAAAAATATATGAATTCTGCATAATAAGTGTTTGAATATGATTTGATAAATAGTATTACATTAACTTGAAAACCACACTGCCATATAGGAAAGTAAGCCATATTTATGAAGTGTATATGTGGTATACTAGCCTGTGCCAGGGCTGGTCCCTGATCCCCAGGCTAAAGGTTTGGAATTCATCATCACAGCACGTTAAGGGCCTGCCTAATAAAGTTATAACTGTGCTGCATTAAAACATGATAGACAGTTTGATTTGGCACACTCCACAGAAACGTATTTGCACAATAACACAGACTCAGTTTTGTGAGATTGAAGGAGAGAAAAAAAATAACAAGGAGCAAATATTTTGATACACATTTTAAATTATGATTTTGTATGTTTGTCAAACATGTCACTGGCTGGTATCCTGGGGTAACTAACGCATTTAGCATCAAAGGTGAGGCTCTGTGGCCTGGTGGTGAGACAGGAGGCAGCCAGGGGTTTCTGGGTTTGGAGCTCAGCTCTCTGTTGGGTCGGATTGTGGGGTTGGGTAACCCTGCTAGGACACTGCGCATTCCTCTGGGTTACACAGCTATTCATGGTTTGGTCATTCTGGGATAGAAGAACTTCATTTATACCCTTTTATTTATTCAAGGTACTTAGAAGGCTTTCCTTTAGAACTGAGAGTCTAGTGAATACACAAGCAAAATATGGCCTAAAACATTATCTGCAGGGCTCAAGATTCTGCATCCTGCCTCCAGGTCTCACGGGAGAATGCTGGAATCTCCAGTTTGATGATGGAGCTCCAAAAAACAATGAATCATGTTGCAGAGAGCATGCGCAAAGAGCTTTGTAACAAAAAAAAATGAAGCAAAGTGGACATAGAGAACAAGAGTAGTTTCTCCCCGTTGTTGAACTGAGAAATATCTTTAACGTAATAGCCAAAGTGCCCTCACACCTAACATTGAGAAGAAGAGAGGACTTACTACATCAGGTCACAGTCACACTAGGGAATAATGAGAGAGAAACAGTGAAACAGCTACTAATATACACACATACTTTGATGAAAAAAAGTTCATATGACCTTGCAGGGCCTTTGCAGATACTTGTTTTTTTGTCTCGAGGTTGTGTAATACACAACCTTTCTTCTTTGCCTGTCTTCTTTGTTATTTTATCAATCTATCTAAAGAAGATGAAAATAGCTCATCATGTTAGCTACTGGTTCTTTTTAACAAACATTTAGCTAGTCTTGTAGAACTCTCAAACAAAGGCTATGTCATTTGCTATAAATCTGTGCCTGTGAGCCAGCTGCAGTTGACACAGTTCAACTCTCCAGTGTACTGTAGAGGAAGTGCTGTGCCTACAGTACACTGATGTAACATGGTGAACACTACAAAATCCATGTATAGCTCAAACTCTCATGTAACCAGATGGTTTTAATGATTTCCCCCCAACGTATATAAAGAGATTAACCAAAAGGACCAAATAAAACATTAAACATGAATGGAGATACATGTCAATTACAATCAAAAGTAAGTATATCAAACATAAATAAACAGCAGAGTAAATAAACAGGTAAACAAGAAAGAGGGGGAAAAGAACGTGTGGCTCACCCAACTATCAAAGCAGTGATAACCTCTTTATCGGACCAAGAATATCCAGCTCCTGTCTGTCTGTCTGTCTCTTCTTTTAGCCTTCAATGCTTCCCTCACTCGCGTTAAGCTTCCTGCAGATTTCTCCTCCTTGGGAAAAATGTCCTGGGAGGGGGAGAGGAGAGAAAGTGTTTTGCTCAGTGATTCAGAGGCATGGTGTCAACGGCAGCATTCTTTTTCTGACAACCAGCATTAATTGCAGATCAGACTCGCCCACACACTCCACATTTCTCCTGTGTCTCCTGGAAGGAGCTGAGATCAGACTGTGATATTCTGGTGCTATGAAGAGGAGGGTTGTGGGAGACCCTCCAGGCCCACACTTATCGCACCAATCACCACCTCAGAACTTATCCCTCTTACCTGGGTCAACTTTCTCCACTCAAACCAAAGGCTGTATTTACACATCTATCAATGTATAAAGAGACATTTAGGCCTATACACACCCATGATGTAATGTGGTAAAAGTTTAATTTATTTGACCTGGTAAAGGTCAAATTCATTTGATAACTTGTTCTACTGCACCCTGACATAACACTAGAGCGTAAAAATGCAGCTCATGTTGCAGTAGACTATTACAGACAAGTAATGGGTGGTTATAGGTGATATGGGTGATTGCAGTAGCATATTGCATGTTCTTAAATAAGTTTACTCTACTTCAACTTGGGTGGAAGCTGTCTGACTTGCTATATGTAACTCATCCACACCCTAGACATAAGAGGTCACATGAAGTGCATCAGGAGCAACAGGGCCTCATTATTGGTTAAGCCTTGGGCGTCTCAGAACCTAACGTCGGCGGATTGGAGGGTGCTTTGTATTGCTGCATTAATAGTTACTATCGGTCTGCTGGGGAAGTAATGTAAATGCAACGGGGGGGGGGGGCTCCTCCAGAGGGGACCAAAATAGATACTCAATAAAAATACACACAGATATGCCTTTATATTGCTGCCAAGACGGCTGTCCCTGAAAAACGTTGCTATTTTCATTTAGTGCCAAGCCAGGAATACCTCATGGTTGGGGAGACCATAGGGAACGTTAGACATTTATCAGTCAGTCTCGGCCAAACACACTCTTTACCTTCATCTGGATTTATAAACAATGGGGTTAAGTGAAGACGCCATAAACGTTTGTCCTTAAGCTGACTGAGACAGTTAATTATCTACTACACTAAGGTTTATTATTTTACTTTCTCAGTTTGTGAGTTTACAAAACAATATGTTTCATTAACAAGTTCAAAATGCACAATTGGTACAAACAATCAAATCTCAATTTACACTGACAGGTGCAATATGGCACGTGGACTTAACAAATATGATGAGCAGAGTGTAATTTATTATAATGTTGAACGTTCACTTACTGGTAACTATTTATGGTCATTTTCAATAGCAGATAAATTATTAAAACAAATCAATGCCTCCTTCCTACCTGTTAAAAATCTGTCAGGAGAGCAGACACACATGTTGAGGTCATTCTCCTAACTATTCCCCATGACCTGACTGCCTCCCATCAAGCTTGTAATTAGATATTAAAACCTACTAAACAGGTGCAGGGACTAATTCCATTGTGGAGTGTTGCTGTATAATTTAGTTTATTCTTCACTTAGAGGAAGCTTAATTCAGCCAGGAGTGAGTGACAAAACCTACATTCAGATTACGTGTATCCTACACAACATAGATTTTCACCTTAATCGTGCAATCAATATCAGGAGAGTAGAGAGACAATGGTGGAAAACATACATTTCTCCACAGCAGAGGTGGAAATGCAAAGTGGCCATTAGCTGACCAGAACCATATACATTTCAGGACTTCAATACAAAGCATTTGACTAATAAACTGTCACTTTCAACATGGATACTCTTTGATTATAACAATGTCATTGCTTGCTTAGGCTACTAGTTGGTATTGTGTCACCTATTAAAATAAGAAAATCTACAGGTCCACAACCAAGAAAATGCATTCGAGTTTACAGTGACAGCAAGAAGCCTATGGAATGGATATAGGCAATATCCTTACTTTTAATCTCACAATCTTTAGTGGTTCAGACATCTAAATCAGCTGGCCATTATAGTGTACGTCAAGCAATTAAAGTACGCACAGAAAATTATAATGGATTTCAAAGCAATCCATGTATTCAAAAGCCAAACAGTCGTTTGATAGCATGTAGACTATAGTGATGATGTGATGGCATTTATGTGAATGTAAAATACATGTTTAATGTCGGTAATACAAAACAAAGTTCAATTGAATTAGCAAAGGTATGCCTCCCGTTGTATGAGAAGTCCCCGACACTGACTGTCAAATGATATTGCGCGCTCTATGATAGCTTATTGTAGCCACTGTAACTTAGTTCCAGTAAAGTCATAGCCATTAGTAATTCAAGACGATTGATAAAAGCTATTATTCTAAAAAAATATCCTTAAAATTACAGAGTCCGAAAAAGTTTATCAAATTAACCGTAAACGATCAAATTAAATAAGATAAAGATAGCGGAACTCTTCACTTAGTCGATTGGGTCAACAAGTACAAAGACGCAGGTTCATACGATCGATATGATTATTAAATAACTGTAGCCTTTTCATAGGCATACAAATAAAAATGTTTTTATCCAGCATAGACACAGAAACTGACATAATATAATAGCGCTACAGTATGGGATGGCTTTTCACTCTACGTCTCCCTCTTGCGCTTTCTCTCTCACACGAGTGCAATATTGTTGCTATTTTTATTACTCACCTTGTCTCTCAAGTCCCTCGCTGAATATAGATACTCTATATCAGAGCCTCCAATGGATACCGTGTGCGTGGAACATTAACGTAATTTCAGTCACATTTACACACAACTGCTATTTTAGGGAGCAGCCAAACTCAGTAGAGCCAGTTTCTTGTCAGTGAGACTCCTCCCCTTATCTGACGAACACCAGACGAGTTAGAAATCAACCTCCTCCCGCCCATGTCTATCGTTACAAAAACTATACCCAAACTTGTTTAACTTTCATCGTAGGCTACCTATATACCTCGATAAATGTGACTTTTACAGTGAAATAGAATGTCAAAATGACAGTGCGCGAAGGCATGATATTAGGCTATCTGATGACATGATTAGTAAGATGTGCTCTATGTTACTCAAGTAGGCCGAGCCTATGTATGCTATTTACAGTTTGGTAAACTTTATATGGTTTGTATCAAATTTACAATGATAATAACATAGTAATTGCATTCTTGCTACATGATAATTGGAAGTCTTGGTGTCAACATAGCACCCCTGCCCTTGTATTCCAGTGTCAAGTTTTAAATCTGCTACATCTGTGTCTTGAGCTACAGGCAAGTAAATTAGTGAGACATAGGAAGTGTAATACAACAATGTAGGCTATCTTACATTGTAAGTGTTTGACAGTGTAAATGTGGCAGCAACTGTACTCAAATTCATTCAAATGACGATATAAATTGAAATCTCAGCAATAAAATAAAATGTAAAAAATTATTCTAATTATGATTGTTGGCTTCTTTCACTTCACTCCCTACGATTGACGTCATATGTCTCAAAGACAACAGCAACTCGGGAACATTGATTTTGAAAGGACATGTTTCTGATCCAATTGAAATACTCAGTGGCTGGTCAGTAACCAATTACAGAAGGGAGGTGGGATCTGAATAGCTGGCATGTGGCAAAGTCACGTGTAAGTGCAGGATCTGAGGAAGAGGAGTGGTGCGGGGCTCACATTGTTTTTACCAGGATTTAAAGGAACAGGTGCATGTGGAAATAAAGTAACGCTATTGTAACTTGACAATTTGTGATGAGATTTTGCATTTGCACCTTACCAGAATGGGTTTAGGAAACACCTATAAAATAAATAAATGATATGGCACTATTTTCATCAATGTGCACAGTCTGCACACACTGATATGAGCTGGTTAATACTATCATCAGTTTCATAAGCCATTATGAATTATTCAATGTTTATAAAACCTTTATACATGATTACAAGTTACAAATAATTAAGTTCTTATTTATTAGTAAGTTAGGATATTCATAGTTTATATATTTAGTATAGTTTATTGAAGACTATTCATGAATGTTATAATGTGTTACCCATGAGGTTAAAATAATAATAATAACATTTGGATGTCCATTGCTATAACTCATTAGATGGACAACCCTCAATGTATTTGGGGTATCAAATTCTTTCTCTTCTTTAAAATGACTGTATGCAGGAATCAGGAAAATACTGGCCTTATGTCAGACTAGTGTGTGTGTTAGGAGCACAAGTGAGCAGCACCAAGTGACTGCATGGAAACAGGGTGTGTACACTACACAGTAGACCTGCCTCTACAGACACAGAGTTACATCCCAGGCATGTTCGATCTCCAAAATCCAGCAACTGTGTCACAGTAATGAATCCTTCAAATTAAGCTCTCCTTAATCCCACATTAGATTGTTCCTATGGCTGTACTATCATTGATTTTAGTGGGTTTATTAATCCGTTTCTGTAGCTCCACTTTGGTCCTGACAAAGCACAAGCCATCTGCAAAAATGGTCCTGCCATGGCGAGGCATATTCTGTAGATCTGTTTCACAAACACTTGTTAGCCCCGGTCCACTGAAAACCTCACCATGTTCCCCTGAAAACCTCCCCATGTACCCTTGACAACCTCCCCATATAACCCTGACAACCTCCCCATATACCCCTGACAACCATCCCATATAACCATGAAAATCTCCCCATACCTGAAAACCTCCCCATATACAGTACCCATGAAAACCTACCTATATATATACCCCTGTCAACCTCCCCATGTACCCCTGAAAACCTTCCCATGTACCCCTGTCAACCTCCCCATGTACCCCTGTCAACCTCCCCATGTACCCCTGTCAACCTCCCCATGTACCCCTGAAAACCTTCCCATGTACCCCTGTCAACCTCCCCATGTACCCCTGAAAACCTTCCCATGTACCCCTGAAAACCTCACCATATACACAGTTACTTGTGATATTAATGAAGAAAAAGTGTATTGTTCCACGGCCCCAGCTTGATAAGAAAGTATATAGAACTGTTGGCAGATCATTTTTGTTAATTTCTTTATCATAAGCCACCTCCAACGTCATTTTAGAGAATTTGGCAGTACTTTCAACCAGCCTCACAACCGCAGACCAGGACCAGCCCAGGACCTCCACATCCATCTTCTTCATCTGCGGAATTGTCTGAGACCAGCCACCCAGACAGCTGATGAAACTGAGGAGTATTTCTGTCTGTAATAAAGCCTTTTAGTGGAGAAAAACAAATTTTAATTGGCTGGGCCTGGCTTCCAGTGGGTGGGAATGGCTTCCAAGTGGGTGGGCCTATGACCTCCCAGGCCCACCCATGGCTGTGCCCCTGCCCAGTCATGTGAAATCCATAGATTAGGGCCTGATGAATTCATTTGAATTGACTGATTTCATTATTTGAACTGTAACTATGTACAATCGTTGAAATTGTTGCATGTTGTGTTCATATTTTTGTTCAGCATAATTTACTAAGTTTGTGGAAGTGGATTTGTATATTTGTGTATGTACTCTATAAGAGTGTGTTTATGCTATAACATGCTATAGACTTTCACAGTGTGTTCATGCAATAACATGTCATAACAATTTATTTAACTATGCATATCACCAATTTCAAATAGTTTTTTCTTTGATTCTATAAATATCATCAACCAGGTTATAAATCCTTAACACATCAACTAAGATTTACATCATAGTGTGAAGTCACAGTTCAGCATTTCAACACATGATTGAGGCATAACAATAAATATCACCATGTTTGTTTGTGAATTAAAGAGATTCAGGGGAATGACTTCTCAGTAGAAAGAGCTGTTGCTCACCCATCATTGCTTTCATCACCAACTAAATAGTACTGTTGAGTCCACACTTCTCATATCCAACCTTCCTCTTCCATGAGTCAAGACAAAGATGCCACTCATGACACCCCCCGACCTTTGTGTAACACAAAGGCCTATGTCACTGCGTGTCTCACCTGTTTGAGTTGTTGCACAAATGTCTTCATCAGAACCTGCTGTAAAGGGTCTTCAGGTTTTTTCCTGCAAGGATTCACTTTCTATATCTCATGTTTCCTCTCTTTATCTTTCGGTCTCTCTTCTTTGTATCACTTGTTCTCTCTTTTGTACTTCAAAGCCAGACCAGCTGGCTTTGGATGCTTTCCTTCTTGCCCCTGAGAGGCCTGACTTCACACCCTCTGCCTCCTCCTGTCCCTTGGTCTTTCTGCCGGGAGGGAGTGGGGCGACAGCAATTTGAAGGGTAGGACCCCAGATGGACGCAGACATCCCAGGCATGCGTTGTTTGACAGGGATTGGCTCAGGGGCTCTCTGGAACAGCCGCAGCTGTCAGTCATGGGCACAGAAGGTGTTAGGAGGTTTTCCTTATTGTGTTATTGTGATTCATATACACTGAGTGTACAACATATTGCTCTTTCAATGGCATAGACTGACCAGGTGAATTCAGGTGAAAGCTATGATCCCTTATTGATGTCACCTGTTAAATCCACTTCAATCAGTGTAGATGAAGGGGAGGAGACATGTTAAATGATTCTTAAGCCTTGAGATAATTGAGACATGGATTGTGTACGTGCCATTCAGAGGGTGAATGGGCAAGACAAATGATTTAATTGCCTTTGAACTGGGTATGGTACAGTAGTACCTGCAGGCACACCAGTTTGTGTGTGTAAAGACCTGCAACCCTGCTGGATTTTTCACCCTCAATGGTTTCCCGTGTGTATCAATAATGGACCACCACCCACAGGACATCCAGCCATCTTGACACAACTGTGGGAAGCATTTGAGTCAATATGGGCCAGCATCCCTGTGGAACACCTTCGACACCTTCTAGTCCATGCCCCAACAAATTGAGTCTGTTCTGTTCTCAAAAGGGAGTGCAACTCAATATTAGGAAAGTGTTCTTAATGTTTTGTACACTCAACGGGCAAACATCATGACTTATCAAGTAAAAATGACTTTTCCTGATAAAAAGTGGCTCTAGTGTATTCATGAGCTGATGACTATTTGGTCAATAAAATGACCCATAAACATGATTTACAGTACTTTTAATGTAAGGTTCAGGAAAGAGATCCTTCATCTCTACCTAACGGCAGTAGACGCAACACCTTTCAACTCAGTCGGTTCTTCCACAGGAAGCATATTATCATGAAGTATGAAAAAAGTATGTTAACAAAGTTACAATTCTATAAAAAAATGGATATGCATGAATTATGTATTAATATCAAATCATATATTTGGCATGAATATTAAGTCGCAATAACACAAAAGATAACAACTGGTTCCATCAGAGCTCTGATGGGAGACAGCTGGCATTTCCAACTTTGCACCATACCACAAATAGCTCCAGAGACTTTCCTTCCAATTAAAAAATGGATTGAAGAAAATACCCCTCAGACAGTACATTCGAGTCCAGTTTGATCTGGTATATGATATTGAAGAAAGAAATAGATGTTTACTTTGTAAATTAGGACACCACAAAGTTCCCTGTGTCACACACTTTTCAGAGACCTTGGTCTGGCCATGCAGCTCTGAAATAACACTTATCTGAGGCTCATTAAAACAGCCCCTCTAAAAAGACCTCAGCGCCCCTCTCCAATCCCTGACTCTTCAATCTCTGCTTTTTCAATGGGGGCACTCTTCAAATCCAGTCATGGGGCAGAGACAGTCAACAAACCACATACAATACATTGTCTTGAAACTTGATTTGAAATGGGTTTTTTTGACAGAATTTGTTTTGAAAGCAACTGTAAGAACTTGTACATACAGTAATGTCTGAATGTAACAATACACTAATATAGAACTCCCCCCAACATGTATTAAAGCTTGTTAAAGATATTACTTGAATTCATAGTAAGAATAATCATTAACACATTTACATTCTTACTGCATGTAATTGGCTGCAAACATATTATTTCACAAAACATAGGAAGGAAGTCTACAGGTGAAAGCACTCTGTTTATTTCTGAAGGAATAAAGCAGTAAGTAAGTTGAATGTTAGATAACCCTGTCGAACATCTAAAAATACCCAATGTCTCACAGTCTGGATGAGTTCTCTCATTACCAACTGTAATTAACACTAACCAAGCCCAGCGTAGAGCAGCACACAACTGTTAATGTAGAGGTATGACATGTGTAATGAGAACGACTCATTACGATATGTAATCTTAGTTCCCTGAGGGAGAGGAACGAGATGTAGCACATAGCTAGGGGAATACACAACCACAACACACGGGTCAGGCTGAACAAGATCTATAACCATGTGGGTTGGCCAAGAGACATGTCACTCATGAATTAAAAAGTCTCACCTTCCATGGGCGAAAACACAAGTCCCACCTTCATACCCAGTCCAAAATACATCCCTATCCGAAACCCCTAGGTTCCACCTGGTCCTCTGGTAGCCTAGACAGAGGTTCCACCATATTGCTTACACCCATCCAATCCTGTCAGATCCATGAAAACAGTTTAGGGGTGAGGGTTAGGGTCATGTACCGTAGTTGAAGAGTCACAAGCCCTTGCTACTCTGTACAATTGGTGAATATCCTCAGGGCAGGGGAGAACACAAAAGGGAGCACAGTAAATGAGTACGATCCATCTTTGAAGACAAAGTACAGGTATTTCTACATGTTATACAGTTGAAGTTGGAAGTTTACATACACTTAGGTTGGAGTCATTAAAACTAGTTTTTTCAACCACTCCACAAATTTCTTTTAAACAAACTATAGTTTTGGCAAGTCGGTTAGGACATCTACTTTGTGCATGACATAAGTAATTTTTCCAACAATGGTTTACAGACAGATTATTTAACTTATAATTCACTGTATCACAATTCCAGTGGGTCAGAAGTTTACATACACTAAGTTGACTGTGCCTTTAAACAGCTTGGAAATGTCCATAAAATGATGTCATGGCTTTAGAAGCTTCTGATAGGCTAATTGACATCTTTGAGTCAATCGGAGGTGTACCTGTGGATGTATTTCAAGGCCTACCTTCAAACTTGGTGCCTCTTTGCTTGACATCATGGTTCATCTGGTTCATCCTTGGGAGCAATTTCCAAACACCTGAAGGTACCACTTTCATCTGTACAAACAATAGTACGCAAGTATAAACACCATGGGACCACGCAGCCGTCATACCGCTCAGGAAGGAGACAAGTTCTGTCTCCTAGAGATTAACGTACTTTGGTGCGAAAAGTGCAAATCAATCCCAGTACAACAGCAAAGGACCTTGTGAAGATGCTGGAGGAAACAGGTATAAAAGTATCTATATCCACAGTAAAACAAGTCCAATATCGACATAACCTGAAAGACCGCTCAGCAAGGAAGAAGCCACTGCTCCAAAACCGCCATAAAAAAAGACAGACTAGGGTTTGCAACTGCACATGGGGACAAAGATCGTACTTTTTGGAGAAATGTCCTCTGGTCTGATGAAATAAAAATAGAACTGTTTGGCCACAATGACCATCGTCATGTTTGGAGGAAAAAGGGGGAGGCTTGTAAGCCGAAGAACACCATCCCAACCGTGATGCACGGGGGTGGCAGCATCATGTTGTGGGGGTGCTTTGCTGCAGGAGGGACTGGTGCACTTCACAAAATAGATGGCATCATGAGGCAGGAAATGTATGTGGATATATTGAAGCAACATCTCAAGACAACAGTCAGGAAGTTAAAGCAAATGGGTCTTCCAAATGGACAACTTTGGAAGAATGCTTGATACTTCCAAAGTTGTGGCAAAATGGCTTAAGGACAACAAAGTCAAGGTATTGGAGTTGCCATCACAAAGCCCTGACTTCAATCCTATAGAAAATTTGTGGGCAGAACTGAAAAAGCATGTGCGAGCAAGGAGGCCTATAAACCTGACTCAGTTACACCAGCTCTGTCAGGAGGAATGGGCCAAAATTCACCCAACATATTGTGGGAAGCTTGTGGAAGGCTACCCAAAACGTTTGGCCCAAGTTAAACAATTTAAATGCAATGCTACCAAATACTAATTGAGTGTATGTGAACTTCTGACCCACTGGGAAGGAGATGAAAGAAATACAATCTGAAATAAATAATTCTCTCTACTATTATTCTGACATTTCACACTCTTAAAATAAAGTGGTGATCCTAACTGACCTAAGACAGGGAATTTTTACTCTGATTAAATGTCAGGAATTGTGAAAAACTGAGTATAAATGTATTTGGCTAAGGTATATGTAAACTTCCGACTTCAACTGTATATACTGTATATCATGCATGTTTTTTCTAGTGGAGTAACTTTGACAATATACATAGAGGTAGGTTATTGTAATTAGTACCTGCATCTGTGCTCTTCTTAGGAGTGACTGAGGTGGCATGTAAAGCACGTTGTTTTAATGAGTAGATGATCTCCCCTGGGGATTTCTAAACCCTTGGGCTTTGGTTTTCTAGCCCATACTGCTTTGTTCTTCACACTGCTCAGTGCTTCTGAACTCCGCAGGGTGGAGGAGCACAAAACAGCTTATTGTCTGTTTGTTTTGGCTAGACCCTTTCTCGGGGAGAAGTACAGAATTCCCAGCAACAATATGAGCTCCTTAATTATCTTAAATATTCAGACTAAGGCTTCATTTATAAAATGTGCCAGCCCTCGTACTGAGCTCATAAAAAATTTAACAAGGTCAGAAATGAAACTCCTCTTCCCATTTTTCATTTTGTCCTTAATTTCAAGTATCATTTCATTTATCACTTAAGATGACTACCAAATAAATCACTCTGGCATTTTGTTGTCAGGTAACATTAGCAGTATCTCTACAATAAACACAGATCAAAAATCGGAATAATGTGATGTTGTACTCTGACCAAACAAGAGGTCCTACCCATTATATGAAACAATTAGAGACATATTTTTGTAATATCTTATGTATGTGAAGTATGATTCACTAGTGAATTGTTGGCTATAATTTATGAATGACAATTGAAAGAAACCATCTGTAATTGTTTAAAAAATACTTGAGATCAATGAAAATACATTGTTATGCAATGGTTTTGTGAATACTAGTCCTACCTAAAATGAAAGTGTTGGGTTTTGACTGATATTTTGAAAGCAGTGGTATTATTTGTCAGGTAAGCCAACATGGGATAAACAGTAAGCTGTATTATTGAGTGACAGTTCAGTGCTGTTAGAATGGCCTTCACTTAATCATACGTTACACCTAACATTGAACTGTGTAAAAATGCCGTGAGAGTCGATATTATCTCGAACCTCACCTTTGTCTAGTTTAAAAACCCCAATGCAGATAGCCCATTTGGACAACCTAATCAATGCTGCAAAAACTGAACGTAAATAACAGATATAAAAAGCTTGTCTGGAACAAGATTCTTGTTGTCAGTTATCTATTCCCAATATGCATCTCCAGAGAAAGGGAAGATAGATGATTAAATAAAAAGTCAATTTATACTACCTGTTAACTCATTAAAGATGGCACTAAAAGAACATTCTTTTTGAGTCTCATCTTGTTATTGTATACTCAATTTCACAATTATTTTATATACAAGGAATCGGTTGCAAGTCAAATATATTGAAAGCCGAGAAGGAGCAATTTCTGCATGAATTTAGTCATTCAAAGGAAGGTGCCATGACATTATTGAAAGTGAGATGCACCTCACAGTTTATATCGTCCCAGACACAACCCTTTTTACTCTTGCATTGAGCCAACTGAGCCTAAAGCAGCTAAATCTTCTCCAGATGTCGGGGCCCCTAAAGCGTACTGCTGTACTAAGACTGCCACACAGACCAGGACAATGCAACTGATATGTGATACTGTATAAAATATCTGAGAAAGTATTATCAGAAAGTATGGATTTGATAAAGAGTATCAAAGCTTAATGTCTAAACTTATAATTACGCTCATATGATAAAAACGTAATGAATGTTATCTAATCATGCCATGTTCATAAAAAGACTGACATTACTGTCTACCCAATCATTAGTGTTGCTTTTGTTGTGAGTCATTTCAAACAATTAATCTGTTCCAATCCTTTCACATCTAACATCTAAGACCCGTTTTCACTTGAATTATCTCGCACAATCTGTTCACCTGCCACTGATTGTGTGGCACCCAGAATAAACAGCCTGCTTTGTCCTACATTTTCTGGGATAGATTCATAGTAGAATAGAGCATTGTCCACAAAACAGGTGCATATGTTTTTTTTAATGAGGGTATTGTGATGTTATTTTAGAGGAAAATAGCTGTAACAGTCTAACTCCAGTACACTGCGTACTGCATTTCTATGTAATACCTTGCATTTGTTCAATTTGAATAATGACTAGAATATCAAGTTTACATTTCTTCACTGTATACACTAAACGTTTGTTCCATTAACCCACTCTAACATAAAAGGTTGCCATAAAATGTAAGGAACACAATTTCAGCTAAGCATTATGACTTCTAGCAGGCACAGACTATCCAATTCTAATCCATGAAAGATCATTTGGTATTCATGTCTTACAAATGTGCAAAAGATCCTTAGCTAAATAACTTTGGCAAGAGCAGTCGAACAAATTGCAAGCACATCCTCCACCATAAAATGCCAGTGAAATGATCCAGCAATGCCAGGCTTTGTCTCTGGAATTCTATAGAAACCCTATAATCTAAGCTTTCCTGTGTTTTTCTTCATGGATTTGGTTTTTCCCCTTATTTGGCTATTTTCTCAAAGGTAAACAGGAGACAGACACAGGGGACTCGTGCAGTTTTCCTACAACAGGTAATAAACGTGCATGTCAGGCCTGAGCGTCACAAATGAAACATGCTTTGTTTAGCAATGATTTATAGCTCTGATGCCTGGGTGCACTTGGCTGTGACTAGCTGAGGGTTTGATAGTGGTGAAAGAGCAGTTGGGAGAGGTTGGGGGGGGGGGGGGGGCAGTGTCAGATTTGTCTTACAGGAAGACTGATCTGTACCTGCTCTGAGGATGCTCACTACAACACACAACACTGCCATTAATCACATGGAGCCTCAGAGTGCTGTGAGCGTTGTCTTCCCCTGCTTTCCTCTGTGTTGCATGATGCCAGGAGGCTGGGGAAACCAAGTCTCACCAAGCCCTTCACAGCAGCTCCAGGCCATTAACAGACTTCGACTGAGCTTCCTTAGACACAGAGACCACTGGGACATACACAGTGCATAGCACTGTACTACCCGTGTAAAAGCAGGCAGATGTAGGGAGAGTCCCTAACTCTATTCCAGCTCTCAGGCCATCTCTCTATAACTACAGCATGAAAATCAGCCAATATTTGTCAAGCTCTTGGATACCTGGAAAAAGTATAATTAAGCAATAAGGCCCGATGAGGTGTGGTATATGGCCAATATACCATGGCATAGGGCTGTTCTTACGCACAACACAACGCGGAGTGCCTGGATACAGCCCTTAGTCGTGGTATATTGGTCATATATCACAACCCCCTTATTGCCATTATAAACTGTTTACCAACGTAATTATAACAGTACAAATACATGTTTTGTCATACCCGTGGTACACCACGGCTTTCAATCCAATCAAAACTGGGCCTTATAACCATGTTTCATTTTTTCTGTCTGGTACAGAGGGGCTTCCTCAATGTATTGTTGTGACAAAGCACTGAGTCTCTCTGTCTCATATCCATCCTACATCAGAAAAGGTTTCCTGGATACACAAGATTTAGATCGTACACTAGCATTGCAAAGGAAGAGCTAAGTCTACATGCGCCTCGGCCTCCCGGGTGGCGCAGTGGTTAAGGGCGCTGTACTGCAGTGCCAGCTGTGCCATCAGAGTCCCTGGGTTCGCGCCCAGGCTCTGTCGTAACCGGCCGCGACCGGGAGGTCCGTGGGGCGACGCACAATTGGCCTAGCGTCGTCCGGGTTAGGGAGGGATTGGTCGGTAGGGATCTCCTTGTCTCATCGCGCACCAGCGACTCCTGTGGCGGGCCGGGCGCAGTGCGCGCTAGCCAAGGTTGCCAGGTGCACGGTGTAGCCTCCGACACATTGGTGCGGCTGGCTTCCGGGTTGGATGCGTGCTGTGTTAAGAAGCAGTACGGCTGGTTGGGTTGTGTATCGGAGGACGCATGACATTCAGCCTTCGTCTCTCCCGAGCCCGTACGGGAGTTGTAGCAATGAGACAAGATAGTAGCTACTACAACAATTGGATACCACGAAATTGGGGAGAAAAAGGGGTAAAATTACTTTTAAAAAATAAAAATAATAATAAAGTCTACAGGCGCCTCAAATTACAAACCAAATACGATTGGCTGCGGATACTCTGCTTTTATCAGTTCGCAAGTCCCGGAATCCAGAACTGAATTTACAGTGCAGTATCCTGGCAGAACTCAGCGGGTTAAACTGCTCCCAGATTTATTCAGTTGTATCTGCTGTTGCAAGGGTGTCCTTGAAGCTGACATTGTACATAAAGGAGGCAGCCAGTGTTTGACTTTGTTTAGGGATACTTCAGGATTTGGGCAATGAAGCCTTCTACTTCCCCATGAATCAGATGAACTCGTGGATACCATTTGTATGCCTCTGCGTGCTGTCTGAAGTAAGGTCCTAACTAGCGTTAGTGTACTTGTTAAGCCTACCTTCAGTATTGATAGGCGTGTACTGTATTTGAACAATCAGGTGACCAAACAATCAAGTAGTGGCACTCAAGAGTGTTGGTTTAAAAGAAAGTTGATATGTATATCAGAAAAAAATGTTCTGGGCTTGTTACAGCGTCCTCCCTTATACAATCTGAGATCTCTTTGTAGTGATGCCACTTATGGGCAATATGTGACAATGTCATTGTATAGTCTTAAAAAGAAAGAATGGTTGCAATACTGACAAAAAATAGGCTCTGAGATTGCGATGGTTACCCAAGGCCTAGATCTATTGTATCCAGCAGCCTTCGTTCATCACAGCACGATGGTCCAGTCAGGACATTGGGAGAAGGCGATTGTTCCTGTTCCCAGCTCCAGAACAGTGATGGCAGACATAGACGTGAGGCAGCATAGAAAGGTTTTAAAAAAGGAAGAGGACTGTGGAAAGCAAGACCAACGAAAGGGAATAAACTAATGTGTGTGCAGGAAGGAAGGCTAAGACAATGACAGGAAGCTCATAGAGCTAGCAGGTAACAGCTAGCCCAGACTGTAATAGCATTAGCCTAAAATCCAATATCAAACAGACCTTTTACTGTGTATTCAGAATGCAGCCATCAAGTCTAAACATTACTTGATCAGTCGCCATAGAATTCTATGATATCGTCAACATTTTAATATCAAAATATGTTTTCCTGGCGAAGATTTCGATTTCAATTGATCATGCACCACGAGTGTTTAATCACAGCTAATAAACCGTTCATCTTTGGATGTAATAGTAGCAGCTCAGGAAGAGGAATAACGGTCTGTCAGAATAGAACGTCAGCATACAAAGGCATTCTTTCAGTGTGGAGGGCCAGATATGTGAAGTCTACAATTCCATACACTGTTTGACATTTATTTCATTCAGTACACCATCGTGGTTTGTTTATCTAAACATCCAGAGCGAACCGTTTTAATGTGTGCCTAAGCAAATATTTGCAGCACCATATCAAATACCCCCCACAAAATGAAGGATATCAGGGAGGCCAAATGTTAGAGCCGTGTACTGCTCCACACAGAGACGGACCTATCGCAGGAGCAGCTAAAGTGTTTGCCCACGGAGAGCTGTGCCGTCTCCAGGCTAATAGATCACACTGTGCCTTCCTTATTAAGAGCTTTTAAAAAATCTGGCTTTCACTAACACCCATCCCCCCCTTTATTCACAGGCAGGTAGGCAGGAAGTACATTTTTACACTACTCTGCCTTAATTCCCACTAGTATCCCCAAATAGATTGGAAGAGTACATTTTCTGCGATAGATAAAAAGACACATATTTGAGGGGAAGAATGGAGAAGTCATGGTTCAGCTCAATGAGCTCAGGACAGAAGTGGTCCAAACTGATAACCCTCTCTCTCTGTATGCGTCTTTGGCCCTGTGCTTTCCATCCCCTCTCCCTGAGTATCTGTAATAAGAAGAGAGGGATCAGACACGTACTGTAGGGAAGAAACACGATTGGTGCAGACTGCTTGGAGAGAGACAGGGCTGAGGTCTCCGCATCCACAAACACAATAACCCCTCATCTTTAGGGAATGTCATGCTTTTACGTGATTAAATTTTACATCATAAAAGCATTTATATTGAGCCGAATATATTCGTATTTACTACAAATGCTACTTAGAATTCAGAGAGCGCAAACCAACGGACAATCGTTTTTTCTCTCTGAAACCTCAAATTTTCCTTAATGCAGTAGTCATGCAATCAATGACAAGCTCTATTTTGACCGCCATGGAGGGAACATAGAGGATATTTCATTCATTCTGCTCACACGACAGTGACTTATTTTACTCAGTGGCATAGCACAGTTTCACAGTCTGAGCAAGGACACCCATAATATTGCCATGGGGTATAGAGACAAATGTGCAGTTTTATAGCTAATATCATGCTATTCTACACATTTTGCAATGGGGCTAAGAGAAAATGTTGCAGTTTTACAGCTCATTTTCAGTAATTCTAACCATTTTGGCATGGCTTATGACATGTTCATATGCTATCTGGGGAGGAGGGCGACCTCTAGGGGTTGGGGGCCCCCACACTCCATGCCCCCCCTCCCCGCTTTAGCAGTTAGAGATTACAGATCAAACATGAAATGTTTCAGTCAATGATTAGCATTTGAACCACCATGTCACGTCCTGACCATAGAGAGCCCTTATTTTCTATGGTAGAGTAGGTCAGGGCGTGACTGGGGGTTAGTCTAGTTTATTATTTCTATGTGGGGTTCTAGTTTTGTTTTTCTATGTTGGTGATTTTGTATGATTCCCAATTAGAGGCAGCTGGTAATTGTTGTCTCTAATTGGGGATCATATTTAAGTAGCATTTTTTCCACCTGTGTTTTATGGGATATTGTTTTGAGTTAGTGCACGTAGCACCTCAGTAGTCATGATTCATTGTTAGTTTATTGTTTATTTGTTTTTGTCTTTGCTAAGTTTCACTTTATCATTAAATTATGTGGAACTCAACATCCGCTGCGCCTTGGTCCGATATTTATTCAAGCGAACGTGACACACTAGCTCACGAATGAATAAATTATCAATGGCTACAGACTAACCCATAGAAAATGGTTGCATTTTGCACATTTCCTGCAGTGATGTATATATTGGGTGTAGCCCAATGACATTACTTCAATCACTAAAATAGAAGTCCCAGTTTTATGACAGCCTGCTGGGAATTCCCCACCATTTCCCATGCTCTTGACCTCCCACCTCCCATTGTATGAACGAGTAAGGGGTTTGAGGCCAGAGGAGCCAGAGGAGCCAGGAGCCAGCCCAATGCCCCAGCCAGGCTGACAGATTGTCCTTCCATGGCCTCTGCTTCTCCTCCTGCACTGCGGACCCATTGTTCTGCCCGCTCAAGCCCCACCACAGGACACACCTCACCATTGTGTCTGACAGACCTGCAACCTGATACCATGGCAGCAGGCGCCTGCCTCCCTCCAGTGGACGAGTGATGCGGAGTGTGTGTGCGTGTGTGTGCGTGTGTGTGTGTGTGTGGTGATGTGCATGCGCTGTAGAGCTGAGGAGCTGGGTGATTGAATAAGGATATATGAGTTTATGCATCGGTTGGGGGTAGAGCTCACTATCAACAATACTAATGTGGAAAGAGATGACGAGGGGGGTGTTAAATAAGATGCATGGAGACATTGGTATCATCTGAGGGATGTTAATTTATTGTGTGATTGTTGGATCCTCGCTAGATTCGGATAGGGGAGATATACTGGGGTTTACATTAACTCCCTACCAGCACACTTTGGGGGATGGATCTGTAGACAAACCATTATTACCAGCGGACCAGATCAGGGGCATCTGGGACCAGCCCTACGGTACACTGTGAGAAGGTGCAAGCCTACACAAGCCCACATCTGGGAACACTGACACTGCTCTCTCTGTTGCAACAGCACCAGGACTGCACCAGGACTGCCACTGAGATCAACCCAAGAGGAGTAATAGTAAGACACAACCCAAAAGCCTGTGTACAGTAAGTACATCAAAGCAAAGCCCTAACTGTGGGTGGCTCCATGTGCGTTTCACAGAGGAATAGTCCTCTTTTTATATAACACACACAGATGATTAAAGAGTTCAACACTGCTGGGGGACTAATGACTCCACTGGGTTGGAAGGGAGCTTAAGAGAGAGGAGTCTAGAAGAATAGATGGTTCCCTGGAGAGTAGTCACAGAAATGGGGGTACACTTTAAAATATACGAATGTATTCATCAACAAGCAGCATTCCTGGTTGTGTCTGCAGGTGGCAGAGAAAGAGGAGAGCGATGGGAGGCCTGATGGGAGGAAAACAGGGCATCAGAGGGCAACAACACACAGAACAATCAAGAGACACAGAGAACAAGCACCATGGAAATACTGCACTGTTTGACCTTACGTTGCCCATGACTTTACGTTGCCCATGACCTTACGTTGCCCATGACCTTACGTTGCCCATGACCTTACGTTGCCCATGACCTTACGTTGCCCATACGTTGCCCATACGTTGCCCATACGTTGCCCATACGTTGGCCATATGTTTCACTCCACTCTATTATTATGATTCATTGTCAGCTTTCTAAATATAACAACTTGTGAACATGATTTATACACTGTTGAATTTTTGCAGTGAAACATATCCCAAACTTGTAGTCATAGAGACTGTGGTTTCAGTTTGCATGCCCAGCGATTCCCTCCTCACATAGATAAATGGACAGTGCAC
Organism: Oncorhynchus mykiss; assembly: GCF_057628025.1. NCBI lineage: Eukaryota > Metazoa > Chordata > Actinopteri > Salmoniformes > Salmonidae > Oncorhynchus > Oncorhynchus mykiss. The sequence goes on along the minus strand of NC_143023.1, from coordinate 70,945,299 downwards.
TGTCCCACGTGAGAGCCAGTAGATGACAGAATGACAAATGGCTATGTTGTCCCTCGCACAGTGCAGGGATTATTGTCAGTCACTGTAGGGGATGGGATTAATGACCACAACCCAGTGGCAAAGGGTAATCACAGTAGATTAAGAAGAAGAAATCCCCCAGACTCGGAAGACAGTAACGGTGCCTCTATTGCAAGGTCCGTAAGGACTAAATATTACCCATGAGAGGGGAGGACTGAAGCTTCTAGGTAATATAACCCCAGTGATACACTGCGATGGTGGTTTGAACGGCAAATTGTACTAGTACAGATAATATTTTTTCAAACAGTTGAATAGATCTTTAGAACTTTGCTGTCCCCTTTTCTATTAAGATGATAGTCAAATGCGTTACAAATCCTCTTAAGCTGTAGGCTACACCGTGGGCTACACAATGAACCTTGTTTCAAAGGATGTTTTCATTCCTGGTTATACCATTTACATGGTATTGTGCGTACAAATCCACTAAAATGATTTCCCCTGTGAGGCAGACCCAGAGGGGATGACAATGTAAACAATGGTGCCGATTCTTGTTCAAACCAGCGGCACGAATGTTCACAGGTTGGGATTTGGATGAGGAGCTCAGCACAAGGTAACACTGAAAGTAATCATCATAAAGACACATGATTAGTCTAGGTGGATAAGTCATTGTTCCACTAACTCCATGGCTGTTGCAGTCAGCAAAAACATGAGCCGCATATTTCTACCAACTGAGACATTGATCCAAATGTCATGAGTGTGCCCTCACACCAGGTAGCTGGGCTGCTGTGTGGTGCAACCAAAGATGTTGTTCACAGCACACATTTAACCGGAACCAAACACAAAACACACAGCACTACAGGGATGACTGGTAGATGGTGAGACTATGCAGAAGCACTGAAGAATATCAGTGATAACGGGGTCAAAGGAAAACAAGCCATGGAGAAGGAAAGGAAAGAGAGGAGAGGGGAAGAAAGAGGAGAGAGTGAAAGCCCCTCTGACTGGAGGGGCAGAAGGCATGCAGCGCTTGGCAGGAGTTCTGCTCCCAACAGCAGCTGTGGCCCCAGCTTATATCTTAAGGTGGTGCCTATTCCACCCGACACCCTATCTCCTGCGCTCTCATGTTTTAATTCGGGGGGGACCATCAATTATTGTCAGCAGTAATCACAGCTGTCCACTGGGGCACCGCTGAGGGGTCCCAGCTTGTCTGGGTGCATCCATTCACACTTTCCTGACACCACTGACACGGGCATCGAGCCGGGCCTGGGCCTGCATGTGGGCCAAGCAAACAGCACCCAGCTCCAAAGAGAGACTGCACCCCGTCCGGGACTAAGAGCTCATGAAACTGATTAACCTACTGTATATGCTTAGGGCCTATTACATCAGCAGTGGGAACGGGTCAGCATGGGAAATATTTGGGACTGATGGAGATCCATGTGATTAAAGCTCCTGTGCACCTTGAAGGGAATATGCTGTTTTGTTGAACTCTAACCTTTAATGGAATGGGTACGTACATGGGCCTCTTTGACTGCCACGTAACACTGATACAGTTCTCCTTCCCAGAGTAATAAGACAGACAGAAGGGGGTTTTCCCCCTCCCTCCCTCCCTCCCTCCCTCCCTCCCTCCCTCCCTCTCCAAAACTCATCTGGCTTCTTTGGCTGACTGCCTGTGTTTTTTGTTATTTCACTGTGAAAACTCCCAGCATGGGGTGGCACACCCACCTCTGGCAAGACACTGCTGTCAGAGCAGATCATCGGAGAGCAGCCTTCCCCTTCAATTAGCCCTCATCTGTCTGAGAGGAGGGCCAGGAGCACCGGAGCACAGGCAGGCACCCAGCCCAGCCAAGGAACAGAACAGCAATGAGAGCAGGTGGGAGGAGAGATGAGGAGAGATAGAGAAATAAGCTCCAAAACTCCAGACGGGGACTGAAATACCCTCCACTGCTGCACACTAAGACCCTCCATACCAAATAGACCCCGCCATAGCACGTCACAGTAAACACAGCCCAGCGCTATGGAAACGCAGCCGTTTGGCACTAAAACATGTGATGAGAAACGGCAGCAATGAGCCATTTAATTCCCTGAATATCTGGAACTGCTCATGCACTCCCTGTGACTGAGAGGGAGGAAAGACCGAGACCATGAAGCAGGGCTGCAGCACTGTGAGGCGTTCCAGTGAAAACACCCATCTCACATGTTACCAATGGAGTGAGACCAGAAACCACAACATGTATGGCCTTAATCCTCAATGGACAAATCAGGGGGCTGTTCAGTGAGCTTGTAAAGAGACTTATGTGGGGAGGGGGCTTCAGGGGGAAGACAGAGAGTGAGATGGTGGAGGATGGCAGCCATACAGCAACGCCTGTAGGTTGTTTGTTACAAATGCCACATCCAGGTGGGATTACCACTGCTGCACCCCAGCCAGCCAGCCAGCTCTCTCCTTCCCTCTCTCCCTCTCTCCCTCCCTCTCCCTCTCCCTCCCTCCCTCTCTCCCTCTCTCCCTCTCTCCCTCTCCCTCTCTCCCTCTCTCCCTGTCCCTCTCCCTCTCTCCCTCCCTCACCCTCTCCCTCTTCCCCTACCTTTCTCCTCTCTCCCACTTCCCCTACCTTTCTCCTCATCTCCCTCTCCCTCTCCCCCTCCCTCTGCCTCTCCCTCTCCCTCTCAGTGGAAAGAGCCTGAGGTGGATGGTGGTAAACATGGCAGCTGCAACAGTGGCAAAACTGTCCCACCAGGCACTGCTGGGGGCCTTGAGCAGGGACATGGACAGGGGGACGTTCAGCAACTATTCCCCCACGTATGTTTACATTAACATTCAATCAGAGTACACGAAGGAGAAGAAAGAAATGTATTGCAGAATGAAAGACATCTTCCGCCCACATAGTAATCGTCTTATCTCCTTGGAAATCATTTTCACAATATGCAAAGCCTGTAAACTCAAGGCATGTCTAATTCAAACAACTTCATGGTTACCAGCAGATAGTTTGAGGTGAATGTCTGGCTGTGCCTCCACAAGAGTGTCAGGAGAACTTGGGGCTTACTTGAAAGCTCAGCATAATTCAATGCAGAACACTTGTCTCAGTCTCAACACCTACAGTTCATTCGTCCTGCTCCATTCCAGACTGTGTTTGGCTCGCTGTGGCCAAATTTGATTTCACCTTTATGGGTCGAACTAAGCCAGAATATATTTTTTTTTAAATCACGGGGATGCTTAGGTATGCTGCTCCAATTACTTTTCCAAGCATGTTCGTTTTTCTCCAGCAGAAAGCAAAAGCAGAAATGTTCCAGTGTAATGAGTCCTGTGTGCTTGGAGCCTCCATAGAGGACCATTGTACCAGATTTCAAATCAACAGGCTAACACTACTTGTATGGCACTGTATTCAGTCCAGAACTCAGAGTTGGACTGAGATTTCAGACTTTTGATCAATTCTTCTGTTGATGTTAAAGTATTCTCTGAAGCTTTTGCATTTAAAAGTAATATTCTGTGCAGATATGTGGGCCACAGGCAAAGTGAGATAACTTGACCATATTTGGGGACAGGAATACTAAAAGGACAAAGGACACAGAACAACACAGAGTCCACCGTTATTACAGGTCTGCCCTCCAGTGGCACAACTCCTTCGTCCATTGCATCACTCCATTGTTGTTGTGGATCATAGACATAGATTCCAAGCATGCCAGACTTGGCCAAAATCCAACTCCATCAGTCCAACTCTCAGTGGGTCCATGTGCATCCTGTTGAATCCATATGTCACAGAGGAGCAGCATCTCACAGCATCTCTCTTTATATTTCTCTATTTGTTCCTCTGCCATTCACAAAACAGCCATTTATGATTCAAGTTCAATTGACAAGACATTTCATCACGGCACAAGGAAATGGCTACCCCCCCCCCCCCCCCCCCCCCCTACTGTACAGATTCCTCATTATGTCAGATAATGATCGTACGTATCTAAGTATTGGACACTATCCGAACAAAACTCATCACAGACGCAACCATTACGTTACACCCACAACTCACATATTTCCATGTCTGTACGTACCTTACATCCCTCAGAGTTGGACTGATTGCTTTGCCATTTTTGAGAGGGGGAAGAAAAGAGCAGAGAAAAGGAAAGAAGAAACCGAGAGAGCAGGAGAATAGGACAGGACAGGAGTGAACATCCTCTTTCCCCACTAGAGCTGCTGTGTTGGATGGGATGCAGGGCCCTTTGGTGGGTGCTAGCTGTTGTCAGCGGAGACAAACTGCAGCTCCTGGGAGTGCCCCAGATCTGACAACACTTTCCCCCTCCATCAGTCACGTCATCTGGCTCAGTGAAGGAGTCTGTGCCCTGCTGGAGGTCACCCTAACCAGGAGACACACAAGCTGTTCTCTTTCCTCCAGGTGTTCATTAATGCAATTGTCCTTGATGCCTCCCACCATGGTACACAACACAAAGACACAAAAACAATACCTCCCATCCTGCACTGCTCTAATTAAATAGAGGAGCATATGCATCATGCAAAACACTAAAAGACTTAAATGTCAAACACAGCATATCCATAACACAGGCAGTAGTTTGTTGTTGTTGTGTTTGTTTGGGTGTCCCGTCCCACTCAGGCACCGACATGGCTGTGTATAGCCTGGAGTGTAAATCCCATGCAGATGTAAGGATGGAGGAGCCCTTTGAAGATGAGGACATTGGGGACAGCTGATGGGAATGCCAGCCCATCACTGGGAGAATGGAGATCTGGGAGAATTCAGCAAAACTCCTCCACTATCAGCATATGGGGCTCATTATCATATGGAACCAATCCCCCATAAAAGCTCTCTCTCTGCTTGCCATTCTACTCCCTATCATTGTATCACTCTCCCCACTCAGTCAGGCCAGAGCAGAGAGTGGGACGACCCCAGTCCAGCTCACAGCACCACTCTAAAGAGTCCTGCCTGAGTAACTATACCGCACCTCACCAATTTCTGTTTCCATTAAGCTGTTAAGCTACACAGTTAATTATCCAGGACCATGGAGGCAGGGGCTCTGTGCAGGCTGTGATGACGATATGCTTTGCTGGGCAGGGAATGGAGAGGGCCAGCCGGGGGAGCCGTGTTCAAGCCAGGCAATCTTTCAAAATAAAGGGGCAGGCAATTAGATGCAGCGGTGCAACCAGAGATGACTAGTGTTATTGAAGATACTGGGTCGCTGCTCTAATGGGGGTATTTAGGGCTATTATGATAAAGATGTCAGGCCGACCTCCCTGCTGCTGCTGCTGCTCTTACATGTGTTACCTCTGTGCAGGGTCAGAGAGTACAAATACTGTAAGTGTGATGCTTTCAAGCGACCCATGGCCACCCACAGACGGAGCTTTGATGGGTCTGTAATCAAAATGTCTTGTTCAACATATTTGTTCAAATAACCTTTTCATACACAAACAGGGAGGAGGATTAGTCAATGTGTTTTTCTTTCAAAGGAAAAAGCACAGTCACATAATAATAGCAAGGCAGTACTATTTATTCTTTACTTAAATGCTTGGAAAGTGTTTCATTTTGGTTGCGGTGAGTATGGGTATGATTGCTCATGAATGGCTGACTTCGATTATAGGCTCTTTAAACAAGTGACAGGCCATTGCAGGATGGCAGACTGGAGAGGATTGGGGTTAGTAAAGTCCACTCAATGGAGGAAAATAAACCTAGTTGTGATCAGCCAGAGAGTGACCATGATTCACCACATCTCGTCTGGAGGAGGATTTACTGTTATTCTTTAATGGCTGAGGGTAGGTGTCCATCTACAAAGCCTCTTTTCATGTGGTTACTGTCAACAACACTGCTTGCCTCTGAAATGTTTCCATTCTCCCCTTTGTCCCCCCCCACCACCACCACCACCCTCAGATCAAAGCCCTAGTGTGGGGAAATGACCAGGAGCTACTGGTCCCCTTATGGAAACGTCCACTCAGCTTCTTTACATCATAATGTTAGCATATGCCTGGGATGGGCACCTGGCGGAATTTGGACAGTTGGCAGATAACAGGGCTTTTTTGAAGGTCCTCGGATGAATGGATATATAGTAATAATAATGAATAATAATTATGTTTTTCTTACTCAGTCGGGGTCTCAAGCTATTGTTGCGAGTTAGAATAGTAGAATACACATGGTGGAATTTCAAATGTTGTCTATCAGCAGTTGTACGCAGACCCACGCTGAACTGCGGCCCCTCATGATGAGTTCCGATTTTTGACCATCCCTGGCATATGCCATCCACATGGCTGGCATGGATCAAAGCTCACACTGTAGTCGGCAGTCCGCATTGGCTATTGTTTGAAGCAGGTTCATAGGAACACAGTGAGAGACAAAGTGCAATGTGGAAGCAACTCATGAATAGGTCTCCTCCTTTAAAAAAAGCCCTGCTATCTGCCAACTGTCCAGCCAACAACCACGTCCCCTGAAAAAAAAGATTTAAATAAATACACTAGTATGAGGAAATGTTATATTTTCCTCAGTGCATTGATGTGATTAATGTGCAATGTAAAAGAGGGTCACCTGCTTTGTTTTCAATCTATCAATAACCCACCTGATGGATGTAGGACAATCGTTTTGGAAACAGCAAATCCCACTTAACTAAATGAAGAAAAGCCATTGTGTTTCCAACAGTGAAGCAATGTTTCCGTGGCCAGCTGAGGCAGAACTGGCACGCTGCAGCCCACTCTAAAATAACTGCCATACACTAATCAGGAGAGATTTGGGACATCAGATCAGATCTGAACTACTCTAACATACCCAAACCACTACGACTTTCAGATTTCTTTCATGTCACCCCTATTCCAGGGTAAATACTTTTCTAGGACCTTTATGAATAATTATTCTACAGGAATAAAAGGTGGGGGAGAAATGTCAGCAAGGAAAAAACATTTGATGTAAATGTATGGGGTCCTGTAATACATTTCAATACACTTTGTAATGGTACACCTCCATGAATCAGATAGAAAGCATTCCCAGGAGAGCATACAGAGGAGCGACATGGGGTAAATAAATACACAGTAAAGACCCACTTTTATTTTTTTTATTTTTTTCTTCCCACTGGGCACACACTGGTTGAATCAACATTGTTTCCCATGTCAGTTTAATGAAATTACGTTAAAACAATGTGGAATAGATGTTGTATTGTATGTAGTCTGTTCCCAGTGGGGAGAGCTATTTCAGTGCTCTAAGTCATGGACAGTCAGTAGTCTGTAAATTGTATGAAGTCGGATTCTCAACATGACCTGCAAGTGCATATGAGTGGGTTAGTGTGTACCTATTAATGTGTATTGGTCACATGCTGAAATATCAGGTGGTGTTTTTTAAAACTTTATAATGCAGAGCATATTGTATGATAAGATCATTTTAGGTCAGAGCCCTTTGGTGTGATATTGCATGTGACTCCCTGTATCGTATTAACTAAGGGGCCGCTATGGAGTAGGAGAGTGTTAAAATGGAAGCATTCAGATTATACACATTTTGTCTGATCTAAATCATATAAATACAAACATTAGGGGATTATGCTGATCTCTTCCTCTTAGTCTGAATCTTCCTCTTTTGGGAGGGGGTGTTTGTTCTCTCACTAGCGGACTCATCAACTTCAGCACTCTGTCATTATCTTTCTGTCACTTTGGAAAAGTCTCTCACTCCAGAAAAGAAGAATAGGCAAATGGGCCTGGGGCCCCTGTGAAACACTAGCCAATCAATCAGCTTGGTTTGCCCTTCTGGAGCAACAAGCTCATATCACATCCAGTCATCAGTCATGTCCTACCTCTGGTTGTCCTCTCTCCTGTTTTCACACCATTTCTCTCATTCCACACAGCTAACATGATGAGTTATTATGTTTTCCACCAACTTGATTCCCAACGTTGTTTGCACTCACACTCCCTTCTCACTTCTCTGCCTGTGAGTTACGATCCCCTTCCCCAATTTTCCATCTCAATAGGTGGAGAATTAGCTCCAAATGTCTGGCAGGGTGTCAGTCAGCAAGCTGGGAAAACCTCAGGGAAAGATTACTAGCTTTGAGGGGTAATTCTCCTTCAGTAGAACTCCGGGAATAATATTCATCTTACCAAAAAATACACATCTTTCCCCTTAAAACACATGAGAAGGGAGAGGAGTGCAAAGAGCCTATTCTGATTTTAACAGGGCCAGGGGAGCGTAAAATCTTTGCACCTTCTCTACAGAAAGACACATTACATTCATTCCTTTTCCCACTGTGAATCTCTGACAGCTGGTCAGTATGTGGCCAGTGGCCATTACTCAAGCTTCTCATCCCTGTTTGTGTTCCCAGATAATCACTGTCTGTTCCTTCAATCATATCATATGCAACACATCATGAGACAACATATCATTCAACAGTCAGCACCATTACAGGTGTAGGATCGTAATTTTATCACTCTTTAGTTGCTGAGAATTGAGAACTTCAGGAAATGCAAATGAACCTCATGATTTACATAAATTCACTGAAAACCCACACTAACACACATACACATATGAACTATTTTGCACTTTTCAAGTAGCCTCTTTTTGGCCTGCTAATAGCCTTACCATGATCAAGCAAAATGATGGACTAAATGTTGAAATCCTGTTGCTGCAGGATGATTTTGCTGTGGGCCAAATTAAGATCCGAAACCTGTATGTCCCTAATGCCATTAGTAATAATGCACCAGGTCCAATCCCTCAGCCACAGTCAGTGTTTACTTTTTATCACCTCATACATCAGCAAAACACAGGTGCTTACTGGAGAATAGTCCCCCACTCTGATCCACAGCCCACCTATGATTGGGATGACCGGCGTACAGTAAAGGCTGCACAGACAGTTAGGCAGAAAACTCAACAGAATTCAGCCAGCAACCTGGGGAGAAAATAGATGTCAAATCCCTTTGTGCTCCAGCTTCCTATTGATATATGGATCCAAAACAGCAGCAAGGTAAAGGAGATACCCCTGACCTCACAGACAAACAAGCCCTGTGTCAACTGAGCCTGAATAATCTTCACAATATTTACGTACATGTATCACCATTCTCAATGGAAGATGAAGATGAATACCAGTATAAATGTAAAAACTAGAAAAAGAAAACCTTTGAGTCAGGTCAATTGCGAGGTAAAACGATTCCATACTAACTCCAAGGACAGCAGCACAAGGACACCACTGCATGAAAGACAAATAACCACTTGCATGAATCAAATTTATGATGGTGGTATTGGAGGGAAGAAATTGTCTTCCTAAATGTAATGCCTCATCCTGTTGTAACATAAATAAGACAAGTTACAGCTTTTCCCAAAAGTGTGATACATGTGCCTGTGAAAAGCTCATTGTTCACCCTGCTGAGTCGCAAAAGGTCACTTTTAAGGTTGCTGTGCTCCAGCCTCTGCCAAAACATACAGACTAACTTGTGTATTCAACAATTCTGTGTTGACTACTCTAAATGCCTCAGGATGATACAACTGTCTGTCATTGTGGCAATTAGCCTCTGTGTTAGCTTACATACAAATCAACACCTACATCGTTGTTAGCACTCTGACTTTTATAGATTGTTGAGGAATATAGAAAAACAAGATGTTTCTACGTGTTTCTAACATTGTTGTGTGGGCTTGTATTACAGGACATGTCTTGAATATCACTGAACAACGCATTGTTTATTATACTGTATATATACTGTATATATATACACAACACAATACCGAGACAATACGAATGGCTGCCCCCATCAGTGGGTGTTCTGGTCAGTGGGTGCGCTCGCCCACACCTGCCCTGAGACCCCGGCAGTGGGTTGCCCACTCCCCCAGCCCAAAGGGATTTTCCAAGGGAGGGAAGGACCAAGCCCCGCCCGACGCCCGGGAGGGCATGGAAGCGAGCACACCCACCGCTCACAGCATGAAACCAAAACAGAAAACATAAATAACTAATCGCAAAACATACAGTAATCATTTCCCAACCCCTGATTGGAGGACCTCAAACCTTTATACTGTGCATGTGTATGTATTTAACCCAAAACTCATTAATTCCACCTTCAGACAGCCACAGATCCACCCATCTTTCCCAGTAAATCATCATTCTACTATTTCCTCTTGCAATACATCCCTTCATTCTTCCTTGGTGTCTCAATAGGGACTTGAACCTCCCCATCTGCAACATTTCTGCTGAAATTGACCCAAAAATAAACATTTTACCCAAGAGTACATTGGTATTTCCTATTCAAAGATTGTGGTCCTTCAAATCCCCCAACAATACCATTTGCAGGTGCAACAGCGCCCTGATACTATGACATAATAACCATTCCTGGACCTGACTCCAAAAACCAGCCACTGATAGACAGAGATGCTATATTGATTCTGTTTCTACGTGGCAAAGCCTGCACAGGGCTAACTGTTCAATGCCACATAGTGAGCATTCTTTTTGAAGCGAGAATTTTACATAATAGCTTAAATTGAAAAGAACGGAATGATGAGTTTTGTATATCAGTTCATAAACCCGATGCTGTGGTAACTTCAAAAATCTGTTCCCAGATTTGTGCAGCATAGTTGTCAACCCTCTTGACCGTAAGTAAAACTGATATATTTTACGATTTATATTGGTCATTTTAAGCCATTTATCATTTTTAATTGGCGGCAGACAAACTAATTAATTCCTTTCTCTTTTAAGCAATTGCCTCTTCCATTTTTGTGGCAGTGCAGTGATGAGTTGGTTATAATTTTATATTGAGCATACATCTCCATACACATTGATTAATTACTTGAGTGACATCATTTTACAATGTCATTCATAAACATAATACTTACCTTCCTTATACATTCTCTTCAAGAAAATTGGTTTATCCTCTATCAGTACATTGGAGTATAGCCACATTATTTGCTGTAATACATGTTCTGCCTCTTCTGGAGGATAAAATTGGAATTGAAACCAATTCTGTATGGCTTTGTTTAAAAAGGAGGATATTTTACACGGGATTCCATTGTCAATCCACCGGAAACTGATTGTTTTAATCTGTTAAAACAGCAAAGAGACACCTTTAAAACATCAGATGTGCCTCTCTGGAAAAACTGGATTTAGATACAGTTTCAGTATAATAGAGGCTTTAAGAGAGAAGTTTAATGTCTTTATATTTAATAGTTTTAGCCCTCCAAACTCATATGCTTTATATAAATACACCTGTTTAATTATTCTGGTTTGCCATTCCAAATAAAATGAATGACTTGAAAACAGATTATCCTGGAGTCGGTAGAGCCATGAATAGATATGTAAACTGCGATATCACTAGAGAATTAATCAGGGTAATTTTATCATAGATGGACAGGTGTCTCCCTTTCCATGCTTTCAAGATCCTATCTATTTTGCTAAGTTTTCTATCAAAATTGATTGCTGTAAGATCATTAAACATTTCCGGGATACCAAGCACATCAACTGCACCATCTGCCAAATAATCGGGAGACCAAATAGCAATTTAAAGTTTGTGTCTTTTAGAAACCCAATCCGTAATATAGGACAATTTTCATAGTTGGGTTTTAATCCAGATAAACTGGATCAATTATCCAGGTCCTCAATGAGACCCTTCAGGATTAAAGATTGTGGACTCAAGAGAAAACTTGAATCATCAGCATACATTGATACCTTTGTTTCTAACTCATTAATTTCTAACCCTTTAATTTTATCATTGGATCTGATTTTGATAGATAACCATTCAATGTTCATAACAAACATGTATGGTGATAGAGGGAAACCTTGTTTTACACCTCTAGACAATTGAGAATTCTCAGAGAAATAACCATTATTTATCATTTTACATACGTTATACATGACGTTATACATGACTTTTATCCATTTTATGAGAGATTCTCCAAAATTGAAATAATCCAGGCACTTATAAATAAATTCTAGCTGTACTTTATCGAAGTCTTCAGAAAAATCTGCTATAAAGATTATTCCTGGTTTCCCTGAATTCTCACAGTTTTCAATTATTTCAAAGAAATGGTCTAATGCTATCTCCAATACATCTTCCTTTTAAAAATCCTGTCTGATCGGAGAAGAATAATATCCTGTAAGACATTTTTAATTCTATGAGCTATACATTTTGCCAATATTTTTAAAATTGAAGTGTGAGGGGCCTCCAATTTTGGGGAGATTGGGTCTGTCCCCAGGCTCCTACTTCAGTAAGAGATAAATCAGTGCCTCTTTTTGTGTGTCAGACAGTTTACCATATGATAAAGTATATGAATATTTAAAACATGCTAGTAGTGTATCTTTCAGTAATTCATCAAATGTTTGATATACACTATATACAGTATGTACACAAAAGTATGATGACACTCCTTCAAATGAGTGGATTTGGCTTTTCAGCCAAACCCGTTGCTGACAGGTGTATACAATTGAGCACACTGCCATGCAATCTCCATAGACAAACATTGTAACTAGAATTGCCTTACTGAAGAGCTCAGTGACTTTCAATGTGGCACTGTTATAGGATGCCTTTCCAACAAGTCAGTTCGCCAAATTTCTGCCCTGCTAGAACTGCCCCGGTGAACTGTAAGTGCTAATACTGTGAAGGGGAAACGTCTAGGAGCAACAATGACTCAGCCGCGAAGTGGTAGGCCACAAGCTCATAGAACGGTAGCGCCAAGTGCTGACATTCGTAGCACGTAAAAATAGTTTGTCCTCGTTTGCAACACTCACTACCGACTTCCAAACTGCCTCTGGAAGCAACGTCAGCACAATAACTGTTTGTCGGGAGCTTAAATGAAAGGGGTTTCCATGGCCGAGCAGCAACACACAAGCCTAAGATCAACCATGTGCAATGCCAAGCGTCAGCTAGAGTGGGGTAAAGCAAGCTGCTATTGGACTCTGCAGCAGTGGAAATGCCTTCTCTGGAGTGATGGATCATGCTTCACCATCTGGTAGTCCAACAGAGGAATCTGGGTTTGGCAGATGTGAGGAGAACGCTACCTGTCCCAATGCATAGTGGCAACTGTAAAGTTTGGTGGAGGAGGAATAATGGTGTGTGGCTGTTTTTCACGGTTCAGGCTAGGCCCCTTAGTTCCACTAAAAGGGAAATCTTAACTCTACAGCATACAATACATTGTGTGCTTCCAACTTTGTGGCAACAGTTTGGAGAAGTCCCTTTCCTGTTTCAGCATGACAAAGCCCCCATGAACAAAGCGAGGTCCATACAGAAATGGTTTGTCGAGATTGGTGTGGAATAATTTGAATGGCCTGCACAGAGCCCTGACCTCAACCCCATTGAACACCTTTGGGATGAATTAGAACACCGACTGCGGGCCAGGCCTAATTGCCCAACATCAGTGCACAACCTCACTAATGCTTGTGGTTGAATGGAAACAAGTCCCTGCACCAATGTTCCAACATCTAGTGGAAAGCCTTCCCAGAAGAGTGGAGGCTGTTATAGCAGCAAAAAGGGGACCAAGTCCATACTAATGCCCATGATTTGGAATGAGATATTCGATGAGAAGGTGCCCACATACTTTTGGTCACGTAGTGTATGTCTATTGGAATGCCACCAAGGCCAGGGGTTTTCCCAGTCTGAAAGGAATTAATTGCCAACCGTAGTTCATTCTCTGTAATTTGTCCTTTACAACAACAAAAAATTGTGTCGCAGATACAGGCCCGGCTCCAGGATGACATGCCTGAGATTTCACGTTTCAGGTAAGACCCAGATGCAGACAGTGTCGAAGTAACAAAAGTGTATTACTAGTACAGGGGCAGGCAAAACAACAGGTCAAAGGCAGACAGAGGTCAGTAATCCAGATAAGATACAAAAGGTCCAGAACGGCAGGCGGTCTCAGGGTCAGAGCAGGCAGGGGTCAATAATCCAGTGTGTTGTGGCAAGGTACAGAACGGCAGGCAGTCTCAGGGTCAGGGTCAGGGCAGGCAGAATGGTCAAAACCGGGAAAAACTAGAAAACAAGAACTAGGACAGACGGGAGCAAGGGGAAAACCGCTGATAGGTTTCACAAAATAAAATGAACTGGCAACAGACACAGAGAATACAGGTATAAATGCACTGGGGATAATGGGGAAGATGGGAAACACCTGGAGGGGTGGGGGGACAAGCACAAAGACAGGTGAAACAGATTAGGGTGTGACATGAGGGAGAATTTTGAATCCATGGGGGGACAACTAGTATTGCTTTAGATCCCTAATAAAACAGGGTAGATTGGTCGCACTACTGTTCAAATATACAAAAATGTATCTGAAATGTAGCCATTCATGTCAACAACCGCTGTTTTGTAGAATAACACAAGAAAGATATGCGCCCCACTACAATATACAAGTGTATCTAACACAAGAAAGATATGCAGCCATAGCAGCCATAGCTGCCGTACGCCTACACACAATTAGTGCCTACCAACATGCACAGATCAGCTCGACAGAATGAGCACCCCTATCAAAGATTCTTACAGGCTTCATAGCTTAAACTTCTATAATTACAATTATGAGCCTCATTGCTCTCGAATTTGTGACACTATGCAATGAGCATAACCAAGTCGCCACTTCTCCAGGTGCGCAATATTTTCTGTGTGGGAGAGTTTCACACAAACACACATGCTATAGCAAGAGATTAGGGACGTGGCAAAAAAAGTAGGCTATGAGTCGTTTTCATAGTATTGACATTCGTTTTACAGTAGCTTATCACACAATGACTGTGTAATGCAAATAGATGATAACAGAATGAACTTCTTTAAGTAGGCTACACATTATATTTGTCCTACTACTGTGACATACAAAATGTACAAAAATGTAGGCCTGTCTGAAAGGCAGCCATATGCACAACTGTATACAACTGAAAGCATGTGATGTTGAAGAGAAGGCCCATGAAGACTGGTAGCCCATGATGCGCTCATTAAAACAACACACACCGTAACCATCGATTCAGGACCATGGACAGAAGGCTACCGCCAGTCAGCATGATGAAAGGATAACTTTAGATGCTCTGCGGATTTCAGCACCAACAATGTGGACCGCTAGGACAAGGCTCACCTCAGAACACAACCAACTAGGCTACATTGGTCATTGTCCCTATACCCATCAAATAATACAAAGCTGTATATCTATCAATTAGACTGGCAAAAGCAAGTAATGACATCAAGAATCACAGATAAATCTAAAAGATGCATTGCAGTAAAACGCAAAGGCCTAAACTATACATTACATCCAAAAATGAGCCAAACATCCAGTAGGTTTACCGATACATGAGGAATTCTGGCACGGCGGCCAGGGCCATAAAGGTTGTAGCTTACCATTTAGAAGAGTTGCAGCCTCATTCATGTTGTGTCGAACCTGGTGAAAAGTTTCTGATTCCATTATCCTTCCTGGAAAAACGTACTTGTCAGGTCCCTCTCAAATGCCAGCAGGACAAGTTGGGTTTTTCACTGATGTAACATGCTCTGTGTTCAGAGTCTCTGTTCACTGAATACGTTCTTCAGTGTGGAGAACACATTTTCTCACATTGTTGTATATGCCCCAAAATCTTTTCTTGTGTTTCAGTGCCAACAGTTGGCATTGCTGATAAAGACCCGCAGTATCTTTGAAGAACGCTGAGTGGAGTCCATTTGTTGTTGCTGGCTGTGGTTGCGATTTCACTTTGCAAAAATGTGTGAGCCACAATAAACTATGCTTCAGTTTTCATTAGATTGAACAGGTCCTCAGATGCTAGTGGCTGAGGTAACGGAAGTGCAGGTGCTTGTTGTGATGTTAACCTTGTGCTGTTTGTGCTAGGCCGTGGCTCTTCTCGATCTTGTTGGTCAGCAGGCGGCGTGGAGGATGGGCGGGTATTACATTTACTGCTATGCTCCTCAACCTCGGTGGTTGGGCCTGCAAGCTGGTCGGTGAGCTTGACTTCGCCCTCGACATGGTGGTTTTTGCCCAGCCAGCCATTTTCGGATATCCATGCTGATCAAAGCTTAGCCACCTTGTTATAATTATTCAGCACGCTGCTACCAAAACTTAACGAACCTAGTAGCTACTGCAAAAGTGAACAACTTTTTCCCCTCTCAATTAGATCCCAACCAACTGGGATCCAATGAGCTTCCTAAAAAAGGCAATGAAGGTCATATCTTATGACAATGCATGGCTAAGTGACCAATCAGAATGCATTTTGGGATTTGAACTATTAAATATTACATTATCACATTAAACAAAAATACAAAAGCAGCGTTCAACAATTTCAAAGATTTTACTGAGTTACAGTGAATATTAAGAAAATCAGTCAATTTAAATAAATTCATTAGGCCCTAATCTATAGATTTCATGACTATGAATACAGATCTGTTGGTCACAGGGGCGTGAATCAGAAAACCAATCAGTATCTGGTGTCCCCATGTTGCACGACATCTCTTCGCATAGAGTTGATCAGGCTGTTGATTGAGGCCGGTGGAATGTTGTCCCACTCCTCTTCAATGGCTGTGCGAAGTTGCTGGATATTGGCGGGAACTGGAACATGCTGTCTTACACATTGATCCAGAGCATCCCAAACATGTGACAAGTCTGGTGAGTATGCAGGCCATGGAAGAACATTTTCAGTTTCCAGGAATTGTGTACAGATCCTTGTGACATGGGGCTGTGCATTATCACGCTGAAACATGAGGTGATGGCGGCGCATGAATGCATAACAATGGGCCTCAGGAGCATGTCACAGTATCTCTGTGCATTCTAATTGCCATTGATAAAATGCAATTGTATTCATTGTCCGTAGGTTATGATTGCCCATACCATAACTCCACCATCACCATTGGGGCACTCTGTTCACAATATTGACATCAGCAAACAGCTTGCCCACATGACGCCATGCACACTGTCAGCCATCTGCCAGGTACAGGTTCATCCGTGAAAAGCACACTTTTCCAGTGTGCCAGTGGCCTTCGAAGGTGAGCATTTGCCCCACTGAAGTTGCAGTCAGGTCAACTGCAGTCAGGTCAAGACCCTAGTGAGGATGACGGGCAAGCAGATGAGCTTCCCTGAGACGGTTTCTGACAGTTTGCACAGAAATTCTTTGGTTGTGCAAACCCACATTTTCATCAGCTGTCCGACAATCCTGCAGGTGAAGAAGCCTGATGTGGAGGTCCTGGGCTGGTGTGGTTACACGTGGTCTGTGGTTGTGAGGCCAGTTGGGCATACTGCCAAATTCTCTAAAACGACATTGGAGGTGGCTTATGGTAGAGAAATGAACATTCAATTATCTGGCAACTGCTCTGGTGAACATTCCTGCAGTCAGCATGCCAATTGCACGCTCCCTCAAAACATCTGTGGCATTGTGTTGTGTGACGAAACTGCACATTTTAGATTGCCTTTTTATTTTCCCCAGCACAAGGTGCACCTATGGGTGGATTATCTTGGCAAAGAAGAAATGCTCACTAATGGGGATCTAAACAAATGTTTGTCAAAAATTTGAGAGAAATAGGCTTTTAGTGCATATGGAAAATGTCTGGGATCTTTTATTTCAGCTCATGGAACATGGGACCAACACTTTATATGCTGCGTTCTTATTTTTGTTCAGTGTACATTCCCCCTCCCACATCCCTCTTCAGATTATGTGCATACCCAGCATATCACCTCTGTCCCGGTCTGCACAACTGGCAGGCCCAACCTGGTCTCATAGCATTTCGTATTATTCTGTTTGTAAATCCATGACACTGCATTTAGTATTGGTATGTTTTATATTTCGTATGGTATCTATTCATTTGTGTGTCCATCACCAATTTCCTATGATATGTTACGAATTACAATTCGTATTATATGTTATGAATTTGCAAAATGTAGACTATGTTACAAATGTCCAAAATGTACTTTTTGTTCAGAATTTGCACAATGTCTGATATGTTATGAATTCTAGCTAGGTTGCTAAGGTTAGCTAGCTAGCTAGCATTGTCTAGGTTAGTGGTTAGGGTTAGGGGTTAGGGTTAAGGTTAGGGTTACGTTTATGAGTTAGGTTAAAGGGTTAAGTTTAGGGGAAGGGTTAAGGTTAAGGTTACGCCCATCTATCCACCCAGGCCAACCAACAAAATTTAGTTTTTTGCCTTAAATAACGATCTGTCTTATGTAACGATACCAAACCTAACATATCATACTAATTTGAGTGTTCCAGATTTAGTCTATGAGACCAGGCTGGCAGCCCGTCAGCGCTACATTGGTTAAAACTGGGCAGTGTAACTCATATACCATCGGTTATGTTTACGTGGAAACAAAACTGGGAGTTTCAAGTTCCTTGGTGTCCACATCACCAATAAACTATCATGGTCCAAACACACCAAGACAGTCGTGAACAGGGCACTACGACACCTTTTCCCCTCAGGAGACTGACAAGATTTGGCATAGGTCCCCAGATCCTCAAAAGGTTCTTCAGCTGCACCATCAAGAGCATCCTGACCGCTTGCATCACCGCCTGACATGGCAACTGCTCGGCATCCGACCATAAGGCGCTACAGAGGGTAGTGCGTATGGCCCAGTACATCACTGGGGCCAAGCTTCCTGCCATCCAGGACCTATAAACTTGGCGGTGTCAGAGGAAGGCCCAAAAGGGCCCCGCCCCCCTTGATTTTACACTGCTGCTACTCACTGTTTATTATCTACTTTACCCCTACCTACATCCAATCAAATCCAATTGTATTGGTCACATACACATGGTTAGCAGATGTTATTGCGAGTGTAGCAAAATGCTTGTGCTTCTAGTTCTGACAATGCAGCAGTATCTAACATGTAATTTAACAATTCCACGACAACTACCTAATACACACATCTAAGTAAAGGAATGGAATAAGGATATATATCTATAAATATATGGATGAGCAATGACAGAGCGGCATAGGCAAGATGCAATATAAGTAATAAAATACAGTATATACATATGAGATGAGTAATGCTAGATATGTAAACATTATTAAAGTGGCATTATTAAAGTGACTAGTGATCCATTTATTAAAGAGGCCAATGATTTCAAGTCTGTATGTAGGCAGCAGCCTCTCTGTGTTGGTGATGGTCTAAACAGTGAACAGTCTGATGGCCTGTTTTTTAGTCTCTCGGTCCCAGCTTTGATGCACCTGTACTGACCTCGCCTTCTTGATGGTATCTGGGTGAACAGGCAGTGGCTCGGGTGGTTATTCTCCTTGATTATCTTTTTTGCCTTCCTGTGACATCGAGTGCTGTAGGTGTCCTGGAGGTCAGGTAGTTTGCCCCCGGTGATGCGTTGTGCAGACCGCACCACCCTCTGGAGAGCCTTGTGGTTGTGGGCGGTGCAGTTGCAGGCTGTGATACAGTCTGTAAAATAATCTGTAAAAGTTTGTGACGGTTTTAGGTGACAAGCCAAATTTCTTCAGCCTCCTGATGTTGAAGAGGCGCTGTTGCGCCTTCTTCACCACACTGTCTGTGTGGGAGGACCATTTCAGTTTGTCTATGATGTGTATGCCGAAGAACTTAAAACTTTCCACCTTCTCCACTGCTGTCCCATCCGGGGGGGTGCTCCTTCTTTTGTTTCCTGAAGTCCACGATCATCTCCTTTGTTTTGTTGACGTTGAGTGAGAGGATGTTTTGCTGCCCTCACCTCCTCCCTGTAGGCTGTCTCGTCGTTGTTGATAATCAAGCCTGCTACTGTTGTGTCATCTGCAAACTTGATGACTGAGTTAGAGGCGTGCATGGCCACGTAGTCATGGGTGAACAGGGAGTACAGGAGGGGGTTGAGCACGCACCCTTGTGGGGCCCCAGTGTTGAGGATCAGAAAAGTGGTGATGTTGTTTCCCACCTTCACCACCTGGGGGCGGACCGTCAGGAAGTCCAGGACCCAATTGCATAGGGCGGGGTTAGGACCCAAGGCCTCCGGCTTAACGATGAGTTTGGAGGGTACTATGGTGTTGAATGCTGAACTGTAGACATTATTTTTGGTATTCCTATTGTCCAGATGGGATAGGGCAGTGTTTAGTGTTAAGGCGATTGCATTGTCTGTGGATCTATTGGAGCGGTAAGCAAATTGAAGTGGGTCTAGGGTGACAGCTAAAGTAGAGGTGATATGATCCTTGATTAGCCTCTCAAAACACTTCATGATGACAGAAGTGAGTGCTACGGGGCGATAGTCATTTAGTGTAGTTACCTTTGCCTTCTTGGACGTGGCTAGGGATGCCATCTGCGCCGGCCGCCTTGCGAGCGCAAACACGTTTAAATGACCTCGACTAACCTGTACCCCAGCACATTGACTCGGTACCGGTACCCCCTGTATATAGCCTCGGTACTGTTATTTTATTGTGTTACTTTTATTAAATGTTTTCTTTTCATTTATTTAGTCTCTACTTCTTTAACTGCATTGTTGGTTAAGGGCTTGTAAGTAAGCATTTCACGGTAAGGTCTACATATACTGTATTTGGCGCATGTGACAAATAATATTTGATTTGATGCCTGGCTTTGCCATCCCGTAGAGCTAGCCATGCACAGAGAGTTGAACCTGATTTTTAAGGAAAACAATATTACCACACTGTTCGTCAAGTGAAGTTGGAGGAACTTGAAAGTATAACTTTAAAGATATATTTTGCTTCTTCATTCAAAATATCCTTCGGTGAGGCAATGATTTATATGTCATTTGTAACTATTTTCTGCAGAAGACTATTCTACAGAATGAAGCATTTCTCAATAGGGGCACATATTATTTCCAGCATGGGAGAGGTGTTCCTCTTAAAAGTACTGATCAAGACTTGTAACACACATGGCTTGGACAGCAGACAAACAAGACCTGCTGTGTGAACATAAACTACTGGAGGAGTGATGGATGGTCTGTGTGTAAGACTGTTGCTGTGTGATTCAGCTTAGGAGATTTCAAATCTACCCCATCACACACTCATCTCCATGGTCAAACTCGGACACAGATGGTCAGACATATGTGTAATGGAGCATTGTCGCACAGATATTGAGGCACAATACAATATTGACAGAATTTAGCTTCAATTCTGGTGCACTTCCGCGTGTGGTTACTTGCACAGTACATTTCGTACAGTAGATGTAAATGTAAAGTCTCAAGTCTCCTCAAGTCTCTCTGGAGACTGGTCGACAGTCTGCCACACAGCCCCCTACCATCCACTACACTCCAGACTCCCAATAAATGTATCATGCATCCATTTACGATGGGGGGGAAACAAAAGAGAGAGTGAAAAAAGGTAACAAGCATCTTTCCAGGAAAGGCCTAACGGATTTGGAGCTCTGAAAAACAAGGCTAATTTAAAGGTTGTTTGAAGAGCGTCAGGCTGTGTTTACTCAGGAGGGGGGCTGTGAGCGAGTGCAGGGGGAGAGTCTGGGGTAGCTCGGCACTGAGGTGGCGTTTAGAATCTCTCCCCGGTGCTCTTCATCAATTTCCCCTGTCCGCCGAGAGCCTCTTCTAACCCACATGGCAGCCAATGGCAAAGGGAGTGCCTTTACCCCATTATTGATACCACTGCATCACGACGCCCACTTTTCTCAACCAACACAGCAGAGAAGCCACAAAGGTCAGAGGACCATGGGCAGACATTTAGCCTCTCACTCACAGTCACAAAGTAGGTGACAAAACTCCCTATGAGATCACTAGGACTGTTTATGGTTTCAATACACAGCAGGCCATATAAGGATCTGACAGAAACTTCATGGCATGAATTTTACTTCAAAAAATGTTTTACATAACTAGTGTAATTAGTTAACGCAAGCTCAAAATAACAGGAACTGTAAAAAGTACAGTTGCTTTTTGTGTCCAGTATCATCAAAGTGCACTTGTTTATTGATGTACAAGAACATGTGTGAGTTTTCTCAAAAGAGCCTCTATCTAAGCACAGGGGAAAGTCTTATTTTCTTGGCAACAGTGCCTGTAGCCATGCAGCTTGTGAGACATCGGAGATCTAACATCTCAGATGCTGTTAAATAAACTGAGTAAGGACAAAAACCCTATAAGCTGCAAAAAGCTGGAGGCAAAGATTGTTAGTTTTCACCTGGATATCCATTTGCACAACTCTGGCTAAACAAATAGGTGAAATGAGGTTGCCTCATGGTGTGTTGACGCTGGACCTCTCAATGGCATTAGCACAATAAACCATGAATTTCTGCTCCCTGAGTGAGCGAAATAGCATCTCTCACATTTTCCATTGGTTAACACCAGGATGACAGAGGGCAGTGGTTTTAGCATGAGCAGGAGGGTGTTCCAGGGACACAGGGCTACTAGACCCCCTCTTTACCTGGAGCACTGCCCTCTGCTACACAGTTCAGGGGAAGCCTCACCAAGCAGACAAACACCTGAGCACACTCCTGGAGCAGCCTGCTGTATGTTTACAAAACAGACTGTGTCTGAGCAAAGCTAAGCCTGGATACGCTACACAGCCATCGCTCGCTGACAAAACTCTCCAACACATGTATCTCCCTGTCACAACGCTGCTAAAACTGCAATTACAAAGGAATTTACACACTGTCAACAAACAAAACATGGTTATTGGTTTACTGTGCCATTGTCTAAAACAAAAGGCAGACAATATCACCTCCAAAGCTTTCCAGAATCATAGATTTTGACACCAAAAAGGAGTGTGAGTGGAGGCTTTAGCTCTGAAACAATGGGATATTTGTTCTCGGCATACGCCTACATTTAGGCCAAGGTTTGAGAGGATAAAACAGCAGTCTAAGCCATTCTAAGACTTTCCATAGTATAGAACAATTCAAATGTGAATGTGAAGCTATTTTAAAACCCAAATGCAGGCATGGAATGAACTTCTGTTGGATGGAAACACAGCTTATCTTATCATAACTGTATCATGCTACTGCCATGGACAGTCTCGCTCTGATTCAAAGCTAGGGGCGCCTGGCTTAAGTGTTTGGCTTTGTTTCTTCTTCTTAACTGCTGCATTACTTGCACAAACGATTTGATTAAAGTACTGGGACACATTACTCACTCTGCGTGTGAAAAGCGGCCTTTATCTGAAGTGCAGCAGCTGTGAAGCTATTAGCATATGTGCTGTGAGTCAGAATAAGACACCTTTGTTGAAGTGTTAAACCACTTATGCAATTTTACAGCCAAGAATGTGCTCCAGCTTTTTCCCAAAATTTGGTTTCAGTTCATTATAAATAATCATAAGATGGAGATAAATTCGGAGCAAGTTGGAAATCTTTCCTCCTCTCTGGCAGACAGCATTGTGTTGTTTAACTTCAACGTTGTTTTACCTCAAAGTTAGGAATAGATGTGGCTCCTCGGATGAGTTTTTACCTGGTAGTGACCTGCATTTCAAAGCCTTGGCTATCCTAGCAAAATGACGGTATAGTATCATGTAACAGTACAAACACATAGACTAAGCACTCAACAAATACAACTTTAGATCATATGTTCAATTATATGTTAAACTATCGCCTTTTTTGGAAGGGTGTCTCTAATGTTTCCACGGTACTACTCCAAGTTATGTATCATATTCAAAGAGCACATTTTAAGTTTTGTGATTGGAAACACCTTAGAGAACGTGGGTTGAACAATGCAGGGGATCATATGGCCGAGGGATGAATGTTTGTTGGTAAACTAAGACAGGAAGTGGGGACATCTGTATGACTGAAAGTGAAGTGTTAGTTTGTGGCTCAGACAAATAACCGTGACGTCCCTAGCAAACATGAGTATGATATCGAAAAGGATTAGACAAATTCCTGAAATATGTCAATTAGTCTGTCATGCTCCTTTCCAGTTGTTATGTTTTCACTCATAAACATAAGACCTGTGTATAAAAGGTTATGCTTGTAACAATTCAAAAGGAAAACATGTACAACCTGAATGCCATGCTGGAATCCTGAAACAATTAGAGATATCTGAGGGTAAATCAAAAACAAATTACTGTCCTTGATGAGATATAAATGGGTTCAAAGCTGTAAATGATGCATTGCAATTATATTAATTACAAAATACAACTATTGATGGTGTGTAAATAAGTTATTTTCATCTTCAACTCAATAAAGATAATGTTATTGTGAAACCTGTCTCCGTTACGTGACTCAAATAAGGTCCTGTGGCTTGGCGTCTGTGTGGCAGAGAGCACAGTGCACCACACCAGGTGGGGGGTGGAAAGGTGGGTGCTGAGAAGCAGACAGAGCGGTTTGTCAACATGAAAACAGCTCATGATCACAAACACAGAGGCGCTGCCTTGTACCTACAGTGCAGCCCAGGGGAAATCACCTGTAGTCCCTGTTCACCCCTCTATTTTTCACAGAGGTATCGCACAGGTTGGTCTATGACACTAATAATATCTTATTGAGTCACTCATTTAGCTATGTTTCCAAGAACTGAATGCTAAACTATAATCACACTGCCTAAAAATGCTACATAGTAAAATACTGACTGTCTGTGTGCTATTGCCTCCTTTAACCACATGCTGGGGGGGGGGGTTGATTTAATTTGTAGCTGTGGGACATGCAAGTGAAGTCAACAAGGTTGACATGAGCCCCTTGAACTGTGAACAGGATGGGGAGATTGTCATGACAATGTATAAAGGTGAGGATGCAATTACAAGCAGAAAAACACTAGGGAGGTTAGACAACTCTTCATATAAGCCTAATTGATCATTGACATACATGAAAATATAAACGTTTTCAAATAATAATCAAACAGCAGCTCCCCTTTAGAATGCCCTATGATGCCCAGGAAAGATGCCGAGAAGCCGGGTGTCACAGAGAGTCCAGCATTTTCACACAAGACATTTTTACAAATATAGCCAGGAGCCCAAACTCACTGCAGACTCACTATAACAGCACTCACTGTGGAGGTTTCTTACATAAGCTACTAACAGTGGGATTTAAAGGTAAAGGGGAGAGAGTGTTTGGCTGGGGGAAGAAATTCAGAGCACACACAGATGTAGGAGAAGTCTGTGCCGTGGCTTCACTCCTCTGTCACTGGGTGCCTGCTGTGAAAACAACACCCCCCTTTTCTCCCCCTCTTGCTCCCCCTCGCTCTCTCCCCTGGACGCCAGCCTGACATACCAGACCTTGTTCGTTAGCACATATTTTTATCCGCCGTTACTAAATTAGGAAGCCAGAGAGAGCAAACGGAGGGTGTCTGCCAAGGCAGAAGAAGAAGGGTCTGCTCAGGCCTGGGTTTGCTGAGGGCCCGTGCCAGCCCTGCCAGGTTCATTAAGAGCCACTTGGGTTTCAGAAATAGAAGCCCAACAGGGACCCAAGCCAAACAGGACCCAGGACAGCCCGGCCAAAAACTCACGGGACAAACAAACAAATAAACTGCTTTCTTATGCACTGCCAGAGTCAACCGGCAGCAGCCACCCTAAGGAGCTATTATAAGTTATCTTGGGCAGTTCTGCAAACAAGGTGAGCACTGCCGCAGGTTTAAAACTGGTGACAGCACACACACACTGCCAACCTGATAGAGAATAAATTAACCTACAAACTCGCTCTAGAGACCAATTTCTTAAAGCAGCCACAGAGACATCAATTCGTGTTAGTTTAGCATGGTTTTAAGACAGGGATGTTTAGATTGATATTTATAAAAGTACATTTACATTTTCTAATTTCTCATGCAGTTGGCATTATGTATGCTGTTTAAGTGCTGATTAGGACATGGATAAAATGCCACCCTAGAGATCATAGAGTTGAAGCAGAATATCTAACCTGCAGGACATTCTCAGATGGAACTTGATACACTATATCTAACCTGCAGGACATTCTCAGATGGAACTTGATACAGTTTACATTTGGGGGGCTTGTCCAGTACAGAGATTTCATGAACATCCAGGCGTATTTGTGAAATCTGTCTTGTCTTCTTTAGTAACCTTAAATAATATTTGTAATAACTTCTAGAAATAAAAAGTATACTTAAAGTATTGACTCAACCCCCAAGGTAAAATAAAAGTCAGTATATTGCCAGCAGCACAAATGTCTCCCTTCAAAATGTGTCAATGTATCACCAACACACACCATATTCAAGAAGGCCACAGGGCGTGAAAGGGATGGATGTCTGGTACTTTACTGACATCTATTGGATCATTAGAAAACTTTACTTCTCCAGAAGGGCAATACAGTCTATGGTCCAGCAGCCCCATCATCAGGGAAAGAATAAAGCAGGAAGGGGAAGGTCAGTTGTACAACTGAATGCATTCAACTGAAATGTGTCTGCCCCATTTCACCCAACCCCTCTGAATCAGAGAGGTGCGGGTGGCTGCCATAATCAATATCCACATCTTCGGCTCCCGGGGAAAAGTGGGTTAACTTCCTTTGCTTAGGGGCAGAACGACAGATTACTGGCCCAACGCTCTAACCACTAGATTATAGCATGCTGCGTGTATACATTATTACAGGCATGGCAATTGAGATCATGGTCACATCTGTCTTGATACAGTTTAATCAACTCCAAATAAATGCAATAAATTGAGGCTGTTGTGACAGCATGCACTAAAACACATGTTATCGGAATGAAACTTTATAGCACTTATCTGAAGTGCACTTATCAGGAGTCACTTGTATTACAGAGTTTGAAATCCCAGCTCTAGTTGTGTTAAATCCTAATTAATAGGTCTACTCAAAATACTGATATTTTGGCACTATTTTGTGTGTATTGTTATTTATTTTAATTTAAAATGTATTTATCTAGGCAAGTCAATTAAGAACAAATTCTTATTTACAATGATGGCCTACACAGGCCAAACCCTGGGCTGGGCCAATTGTGTGCCGTCCTATGGGACTCCCAATCACGGCCGGTTGTGATACAGCCTGGATTATTTACTGCTAGTTAACCTAATGAAGTGAACACGTTATTTAATGCAGTCTAAGTATATTACCTTATTGACATCTTCAGCAAAAGAAGGGATTTGGCATAGCCCATTGAAAAGGGACAAATACACAGACCCAAAGAAACTAGGTAATGATGATGGATAGGGATTCCTCTAACTGGATTTCCACTTGGCTGGAGAAAGCTTTTATTAAATGTCTCCATTGGAAAATGATTACACCGTCCCATGTGGGACCGCACCAAGGTGGTCTGTATATCCTCACACTCCAGGACAGTTGACTATAAACCAATAAACCCATAAAGATCACCCATATTAGAAACGAATGGAGTAGTAATAGGAGCAATTTCCTCCTTCCCTAGTGCCCTTTAAAGATCCTCGCCAAAATAAGGAATTTTATGAGCTGTTGAATCAAACAATAAGAAAGCATATTATTTATTGCTGCAATTATGACAATATGCCTATTGTAAAGTCAGTTCTCAAGAAAACTAGAAATGCTACATTTTTCATAAAGGATTTAACCACAGGTGGCTGGTGCGGGGAGCTTTAGGAGGACAAGCTCAAGCTTGTAATGGCTGGAATGGAATGGAGTCAAACATGTTGTTTCCATGTGTTTGGAACCACTCCATTAATTCCATTCCAGCCATTACAATGAGCATTTCCTCTTATAGCTCCTCCTACCAGCCTGCTCTGGATTTAACAATAAGTAGACACATCCTATAGAGCTGTATTACGCCACCTTTTGTATCATGAGGGGAGGTCCTTAGAGCTAGCACCAAAAAGCACATGTTCTTGACATTAAGGATTTGAGCATGGGAATGATGCAACAACATAGCACATCAAACAGTCATATTTGTCTTCAGATCCAGGTACTTTGTTTTTGCATTGCCTGCTTACATTAGGTGTAACTTAAGCGTTAAAGGACTGTGTGTTGCAGTAAGAGTGGTTTTGACAAACTGATGGCAATGTATTCCATTCTGGAAATTTGTTTAGGATCACTCTTAGTCTGGAACCTCCCCCTCTTGGGATCTTTGGGACTAACAAGCTCCTCTACCAAGACAAGGTGGCAACACACAGAATATTTATTTATTTATTTGATTTGTCATTAAATGGACTGTGCCTGCCTCAGATTGCACTGTAAATCAAAGGTGGGGTTTTATCGCTCATTGGCTAACCAGCATTCATGTCTATACTTTGGCAGATTTTTTGGGTTAACGCCATATCTTCAGAGTCCTGAGGCCTGAAACCCATACTGTTAGTCTTTCTGAAACCCAATATTTTGTGATTGTTTGTGGTATTTTGTCCCTCTTTGTCAGACAATTGGCATAGGCTACAGAGGCCATATTTCACATTTGGTACATGGGCCACATATCATAATCGACACAGGGACACATTTCACAATCGGCACACTGTCCACACTTGGAAGCTCCAAGAAGTGGCAAAACAATAATACAAATTATTAGAAAATTCCATTTCCTTTGAATGCGTTCCTTCAGAATGTGTTTTTATATTTTAGTTTTAAATTCTGAAAGTTCTGTGGCATTTCAGTTTAGAATGTTGAAGCCTGCATCCCACCATTGACATGAATGGGGGTACAATAACCTTCACAGTTTATTGTATGAATGATAGCAAAACTTTAAAAAGTACAGTACAGCACAAAAGTTTTAGGCAGGTGTGAAAAAATGCTATAAAGTAAGAATGATTTCAAAAATAGACATGTTAATAGATTATATTTATAAATTAACTAAATGCAAAGTGAGTGATCAGAAGAAAAATCAAATCTATATTTGGTGTAGGTACACTTGCACAAAGTCTGGGATTTTGTAGGCATATAGTCAGGTGTATGATTAAACATTATGCCAAACAGGTGCTAATGATCATCAATTCAATATCTAGGTTGAAACACAATCATTAACTGAAACAGCTGTACCTGCCCTCCAGGACACCTACACCACCCGATGTCACAGGAAGGCCAAAAAGATCATCAAGGACAACAACCACCTGAGCCACTGCCTGTTCACCCCGCTATCATCCAGAAGGCGAGGTCAGTACAGGTGCATCAAAGCTGGGACCGAGAGACTGAAAAACAGCTTCTATCTCAAGGCCATCAGACTGTTAAACAGCCATCACTAACATTGAGTGGCTGCTGCCAACACACTGACTCAAATCTCTAGCCACTTTAATAATTAAAAATTGGATGTAGTAAATGTATCACTAGCCACTTTATATCATGCTTACATACCCTACATTACTCATCTCATATTTATATACTGTACCCTATACCATCTACTGCATCTTGCCTATCGCTCATCCATATATTTATATGTACATCATCTTATTAATTCCTTACACTTGTGTGTATAAGGTAGTTGTTGTGAAATTGTTATATTACTTGTTAGATATTACTGCATTAGCATTTCGCTACACTCGTGTAACAAAATAGTATAGCTCCCGTCTCTCTCCTGGGCTCGAACCAAGGACCCTCTGGACACATCGACAACAGCCACCCTCGAAGCATCGTTACCCATCGCTCCACAAAAGCCGCGGCGCTCACAGAGCAAGGGGAACAACTACTTCAAGGTCTCAAAGCGAGCGACGTTTCCGATTGAAACGCCGTTAGCGCACATCCTGCTAACTAGCTAGCCATTTCACATCGGTTACACTCGCATTAACATCTGCTAACCATGTGTGTGGGACAAATACAATTACATTTGATTTAGGAGTGGGAACAGTAAGTGTTTGTTGTCATTCAACTGAGAGACGACTAGCCAAGATTTGAATAACTAGACCAAGATAGCCCACAGCCTGTCTTTTCCAATGGGAACAAATTAATCATAGTGGGCAGAACAAGCAAGGAGGGGGCAGAGCCAAGCACGAGCTAGTGAGATCCTATTAGCCCGTTCTAGCAAACGTCTGCATATTTCCTTTAGGGAACGCCTACTTTGAAGTGCGCGTGTGCAAAAACTCAATTCCCCTTTACACTCCTAAACAACTTTGGCAAAGGTTAAAGTTTACGAAACGTAATCCACTCTGTTCATAACATATTCTAGTTTTGGGAACAGAAAACTATATTGAGATCAAATGCTTCATCGTTGAGAAAATGTGCAGAATGTCGTCCAAAATCCATCTCTTCCAACTTCTCCTACTGGGCTACCACTTTTTGGTAGTGAGTGGAAACGCCAAGCGGATGTTTTACATTTATACATCCGGTGAAATATCTGTCTCATTGTTCTATCTGTGCGACTAGTTTACATGCAATTTTTTTATTTGATAAATACTGCACCAAACATCTTAGCTAAATCTAAAATTGCACTACTCGGCAAAAACGTCAACATTGATTTATTTTAGATGAATTCTGACTATTTTGAGGAAGTGTTTCTGGCCATGTTGTTGCTAAGGTGTCTCAAGAGGGGAAAACAACAATAATTGTTGCTTATTTCATCTCATTTTTCAAGCGAAGGTCTTTGGTGTGTTTAAGAGTACAGGCGGTCCCTTCGCCTAGCTGAGTTATGCTAGGAGCAAACCGAATCTATTTTTATTTTATTTATTTATTTAACCAGGTAGGCTAGTTGAGAACAAGTTCTCATTTGCAACTGCGACCTGGCCAAGATAAAGCGTAGCAATTCGACACACAACAACACAAGAGTTACACATGGAATAAACAAAACATACAGTCAATAATACAGTAGAACAAAAGAAAACAAAAATTATATATACAGTGAGTGCAAATGAGGTAAGTTAATGAAATAAATAGGCCATGGTGGCGAAGTAATTACAATATAGCAATTAAACACTGGAATGGTAGATCGGCAGAAGATAGATGTGCAGGTAGAGATACTGGGGTGCAAAGGAGCTAAATAAATACCAGTATGGGGATGAGGTAGGCTGATGGTATGTCGGGACAGAATGTTGTGTCTAGATGGAGTAAAGCTCTATACAGTTATCACGTCGGGGACAACAGTTATTGACAACCACAGCGTTTTAGCTTTATTTTGTATTTGTATTTATTTAACTAGGCAAGTCAGTGCAGAACAAATTCTTATTTACAATGACGGCCTACCTCGGCAAAACCCTCCCCTAACCCGGACGACGCTGGGTCAATTGTGCGCCGCCCTATGGGACTCCCGATCGGTTGTGATACAGTCGGGGATCGAATCAGGGTCTGTAGTGACTCTGAGTTTCAGTCCCTTAGACCGCTGCGTCACTCGAAAGCCCCAGTCCCGACAAACCATCACTATCACCACCGATAACAAAATACACAAAATAAGGGTAGGCCAATAATTTAGTAAAAATTCAGCAATAGCCTAAAAGGCTAGCGTACAATAATCAACACGGCATGTTCCCCATCATTTATTTTCAGCTACATCCTGCCACCTTATCAGCTGTTGTCAGACACACCCGTGTCTGAGAAGTAGGCCTTATTTCACATATTCATATTTTTATTAATTCGAGCTAAAAAAAAAACAAAGCCTGATTTAACATAAAACAATTTGTCTGCACAAATATTTGCACGTGCATAAAGTTGGTCTGGTGCTGTAGAACATTCGTCGGTCACGTGACATTTTATCAGGAAGATACATTTAGCGCTTTTTGATTTTTAAGTTTTATATTAGTGGATGCTTGCTTGTATGAACACCCCGAGCGAACTGTTTGTGGTTATATGATGAATACAACCAACAAAATAAAAGTTAAATGTCGCGCATTGATTTATGATGAATCTTTGCTGATTATGACGCATACTGCCGTATCCACGACAACGGATGTAAAAAAGAAACAAACATGGCATAAAATTATTCTGCAAAGGTTTCTATTTTTTTTTTTTTACCGAAAAATGAATTATAATTATCCAATGACAAACACACGCTCCAAACCAGGACTTGGATTAGTTGACGGTGGAGAATCGTAAGTTATACATTGTGCTTGTGCATGCATGCATTGCTGTAAAACTGATGTTGGAAGAAAAAAAATAATTTCGAAGAGATCAATTCTGCGTATTCGAGTCAATGTGGATTGTGCATGTCTATTATTAGAAAAATGCTGCTGATGATGATTGTGTTACCCAGGTAGATCATTTGAATGCACCTTTATCCTCATAGTGATAAAGGACTGGCAAGTGTCTCTCAGAGAGGAATGGATGACACGGGAGAGTCGATGATGATGACTCCTGAGGAAAAACTTACCCAGTATGATAGCAGGGCCCAAGCCTTTGCAGACACTCAACAGGTAGACCTATAGAGGTTTTAAGTTGCTTTCCATTCTGACACCTGCATGCAATGGGGTGAGGTGGAAAGTACTATAACCAGAGGTACCTGCAAAGTTTGTGAAGGTTGTCTTAACCTTCTGTAGATGTCATAGTCACCCTGTCATGTTCAGGAATTGTATCATTCTCTTATCAAAGGTATAATACATGTACAGTACCACTCAGCATACAGGCTTTTTTCAGTACAGCATCATGTTGGTCATGAATGTCAACAATAATGAAATGTTTGTCCGGACAGTTTGATGCTTGTATCCAGGACCTTGTCCGCTGTGTGGCTCTTACAAGACTGGTATATGGAGATGGGCAATTGAAACTAGCCCAAGCCCATGTCAGACTGGCTAAAGCATACCTACAGTTTAAAGGTGAATTATGTTGTGATTAGCCTTTACAATGAGGTACCATTTATAAAGAGTTTATAACGGTTAAAATTGTATATATTTATACCTTACCAAATCTTGGAATTACCTATGTGTTGTACCTGATTCCCACAGGCTGGGCAGTGCAGGCCCAGGAGCACTCAGCCAGAGCCAGTGACCTGCTCCCCTTCTGCACCCCCAACTCCACCAGCCGGGAGGACAGGGTCCACATTCTCACCTGTCTCCTCAACATATACCTAACACAGGGAGGCGCCACTCTGCTGCTGGCAAAATATCCTTTACCCACATTATTTCTGTGATAAATTACATTTCATCGGTGAATACAACAAGTGTAGACTTTACCATTAAATGACTACTTACGAGCCCATTCTCAACAATGCAGAGTTAAAAAGTATGAAAAATATTTGCTAAATAATAAAGGAAATAGTACACAATAAAACACAATAAAATAACAATAACGAGGGTATATACAAGGAGTACCGGTACCTAATCAATGTGCAGGGGTACGGGATTGAGGTAATACAGTATGTACAGTTGAAGTCGGAAGTTTACATACAGTTAGGTTGGAGCCATTAAAACTCGTTTTTCAACCACTCCACAAATGTCTTGTTAACAAACAATAGTTTTGGCAAGTCAGTTAGGACATTACTTTGTGCATGACACAAGTCATTTTTCCAACAATTGTTTACAGACAGATTATTTCACTTATAATTCACTTTATCACAATTCCAGTACGTCAGAAGTTTACATACACTAAATTGACTGTGCCTCTAAACAGCTTGGAAATTTCCATAAAATGATGTCATGACTTTAGAAGCTTCTGATAGGCTAACTGACATCTTTGAGTCAATTGGAGGTGTACCTGTGGATGTATTTCAAGGCCTACCTTCAAACTCAGTGCCTCTTTGCTTGACATCATGGGAAAATCAAAAGAAATCAGCCAAGGCCTCAGAAAAAAATGTGTAGGCCTCTACATATCTGGTTCATCCTTGGGAGCAATTTCCAAAGGCCTGAAGGTACCATGTTCGTCTGTACAAACAATAGAACGCAAGTATAAACACCATGGGACCACGTAGCCGTCATACCGCACAAGAAGGAGACACGTTCTGTCTCCTAGAGATGAATGTACTTTGGTGCGAAAAGTGCAAATCAGTCCCAGAACAACAGCAAAGGACCTTGTTAAGATGCTGGAGGAAACAGGTACAGAAGTATCTATATCCACAGTGAAACGAGTCCTATATCGACAACCTGAAAGGCCGCTAAGCAAGGAAGATGCCTCTGCTCCAAAACCACCATAAAAAAGCCAGACCACGGTTTGCAACTGCACATGGGGACAAAGATGATACTTTTTGGAGAAATGTCCTCTGGTCTGATCAAACAGTTCTATTTTTGTTTGCCATAATGACCATCGTTATGTTTGGAAGAAAAAGGGGGAGGCTTGCAAGCCGAAGAACACCATCCCAACCGTGAAGCACGGGGGTGTCAGCATCATGTTGTGGGGGTGCTTTTCTGCAGGAGGGACTGGTGCACTTCACAAAATATATGGCATCATGAGGCAGGACAATTATGTGGATATATTGAAGCAACATCTCAAGACATCAGGAAGTTAAAGCTTGTTTGCAAATGGGTCTTCCAAATGGACAATCACCCCAAGCATACTTCCAAAGTTGTGGCAACAAAGTCAAGGTATTGGAGGGGCCATCACAAACACCTGACCTCAATCCTATAGAAAATGTGTGCGCAGAACTGAAAAAGCGTGTGCAAGCAAGGAGGCCTACAAACCTGACTCAGTTACACCAGCTCTGTCAGGAGGAATGGGCCAAAATGCACCTAACTTATTGTGGGAAGCTTGTGAAAGGCTACCCAAAACGTTTGACCCAAGTTAAACAATTTAAAGGCAATGCTACCAAATACTAATTGAGTGTATGGTATGTAAACTTCTGACCCACTGGGAATGTGATGAATGAAATAAAAGCTGAAATTAATCATTCTCTGTGCTATTATTCTGACATTTCACGTTCTTAAAATAAAGTGGTGATCCTAACTGACCTAAGACAGGGAATTGTACTAGGATTAAATGGCAGGAATTGTGTAACTGAGTTTAAATGGTTTTGGCTAAGGTGTATGTAAACTTCCGACTTCAACTGTACATGTGGGTGAGGGTAAAAGTGACTAGGCAATCAGGATATATAATAAACAAAGTAGCAGCAGCGTGTGTGCTTTGTGTATGAGTGTTGGTGTAGTGTGTGTGTGGGTAGAGCCAGTGCAAGAGAGTCAGTGCAGAAAAATTAAGATACAATAAAGGGGGTCAATGTAAATTGTCCGGGTAGACATTTGATTAATTGTTTGGCTTTCTTATGGCTTTGGGGTAGAAGCTGTTCAGAAGCCTTTTGATCCCAGACTTGGCACACTGGTACTGCTTGCCGTGCGTTACCGGAGAGAGCAGCCCATGACTTGGGTGGCTGGAGTCTTTTAGGACCTTCCAATGACACTGCCTGGTCCTGGATGGTAGGGAGTTCAGCCCCAGTGATGTACTGGGCCATACGCACCAACCTCTGTTGCGTCTTGTGGTTGGATGCCGAGCAGTTGCCATACCAAGCTGTAATGCAGTCAGTCAAGATGTTCTCAATGGTGCAGCTGTAGAACGTTTTGAACATCTGCAAATCTTTTCAGCCTACTCAGGGGGAAGAGGTGTTGTCGCGCCCTCTTCACGACTGTGTCGGTGTGTTTGGACCATGATAGGTCTTTAGTGATGTGGACACCAAAGAATTTGAAGCTCTCGACCCACTCCGCTACAGCCTTGTCGATGTGAATGGGGGCTTGTTTGGCCCTCCATTTCCAGTAGTCCATGATAAGCTAATTTGTCTTGCCCACGTTGAGGAAGAGGTTGTTGTCTTGGCACCACACTGCCAGGTCTCTGACCTCCTCCCTGTAGGCTGTCTCATCGTTGTCGGTGTTCAACTACTGTTGTGTCGTCAGCAAACTTAATGTTGGTGTTGGAGTCGTGCGCTGCCACGTAGTTGTGGTTGGACAGGGGGGGACTGAGGGGCCCCCGTGTTGAGGGTGAGCGTGGCAGATGTGTTGCTACCTACCCTCACCACCTGGAGGTGGCCCGTCTGGAAGTCCAGGATCCAGTTGCAGAGGGAGGTGTTCAGTCCCAGGGTCCTTAGCTTAGTAATGAACTTGGAGGGCACTATGGTGTTGAATGCTGAGCTGTAGTCAATGACCAGCATTCTCACTTAGTTGTTCCATTTGTCCAGGTGGGAAAGGGCAGTGGTGGCGTGCGATAGAGATGGCTTCATCTGTGGATCTGTTGGGGCGGTATGCGAATTGAAGTGGGTCCAGAGTATCTGTGATGATGGTGTTGATGTGAGCCATAACCATTCTTTCAAAGCATTTCATGGCTACAGATGTGAGTGCTATGGGGCGGTAGTCATTCTTGGGTGCAGGGTTTGGTGGTGTGGTTGAAACATGTACAGTTGTGGCCAAAAGTTTTGAGAATGACACATATTAATTTCCACAAAGTTTGCTGCTTCAGTGTCTTTAGATGTTTTTGTCAGATGTTACTATGGAATACTGAAGTATAATTACAAGCATTTCATACGTGTCAAAGGCTTTTATTGACAATTACATGAAGTTGATGCGAAGAGTCAATATTTGCATTGTTGACCCTTCTTTTTCAAGACCTCTGCAATCTGCCCTGGCATGCTGTCAATTAACTTCTGGGCCACATTCTGACTGATGGCAGCCCATTCTTGCTTAATCAATGCTTGGAGTTTGTCAGAATTTGTGGGTTTTTGTTTGTCCACCCGCCTCTTGAGGATTGACCACAAAATTCTCAATGGGATTAAGGTCTGGGGATTTTCCTGGCCATGGACCCAAAATATAAATGTTTTCTTCCCCGAGCCACTTCGTTATCACTTTTGCCTTATGGCAATGCTGGAAAAGGCATTGTTCGTCACCAAACTGTTCCTGGATGGTTGGGAGAAGTTGCTCTCGGAGGATGTGTTGGTACCATTCTTTATTCATGGCTGTGTTCTTAGGCAAAATTGTGAGTAAGCCCACTCCCTTGGCTGAGAAGCAACCCCACACATGAATGGTCTCAGAATGCTTTACTGTTGGTATGACACAGGACTGATGGTAGTGCTCACCTTGTCTTCTCTGAACAAGCTTTTTTCCGGATGCCTCAAACAATCGGAAAGGGGATTCATCAGAAAAAATTACTTTTCCCCAGTCCTCAGCAGTCCTGTACCTTTTGCAGAATATCAGCCTGTCCCTGATGTTTTTCCTGGAGAGAAGGGGCTTCTTTGCTTCCCTTCTTGACACCAGGCCATCCTCCAAAAGTCTTCGCCTCACTGTGCGTGCAGATGCACTCACACCTGCCTGCTGCCATTCCTGAGCAAGCTCTGTACTGGTGGTGCCCCGATCCCACAGCTGAATCAACTTTAGGAGACGGTCCTGGCGCTTGCTGGACTTTCTTGGGCGCCCTGAAGCCTTCTTCACAACAATTGAACCGCTCCCCTCTCTCTCTTCAGTTCATTTGCATGGCAAAGAGGGACTTTGCAATTAATTGCAATTAATCTGATCACTCTTCATAACATTCTGGAGTATATGCAAATTGCCATCATACAAACTGAGGCAGCAGACTTTGTGAAAATTAATATTTGTGTCATTCTCAAAACTTTTGGCCACGACTGTAGGTATTACAGACTAGGTCAGGAAAGGTTACATTTTTTATTAAAGACACATGCCAGCTGGTCAGTTCCATGCTCTGAGCACGCATCCTGATAATCTGTCTGGAGAAAGCTCTGGCTCAAGGAAATAGGCCTGAGCGTTAGGAGAATCATTAGGAGAATGATTAGATATTTGTAATGGAAGCCCCAAAAACATTAGGAGAATGATTGTCTAAATGTGAATTCAAACAATTGCATGGTTAAATGTCCAAGGGTAAATTAATGTAGTACTGCTTTAATGTTGATTATGCAATACTCTTTAACCATACCAACTCTCGAGGAAGCAGAGTATAATCATCAAAAAGCAGAGAGGATTGTGGTCGAACTTCATCAGCTAGGAGGCATGAGCAAGGAGGAGAAAATGGAGACTGAGTTTGAGATATCCACGTCTCTGTCCAGGTATTATAGAGAGAACTAAACTGATCTGCAGAAATATTTTGCGTCAAATCACTTTCAAAAGAAACTAGATTGGAGCATTGTGTCTATCTGACCAATGTGGCCTTTACTACAATGTCCGCTGTGACAGCAGAGAGCTCTTTGATATTCACTGGATTCCTCTTTAGGTATCATACGCTATGCTACTCTATTTATTTCCACAGACTCCTCCTTCAGTATCATATTCAGGTTGAAGTCTGAATGCCTTCGCACTTCTCCAACAAAAACAAGTTAATGTTCATGTGAAGTGTCATTGTAGATTCAGATAAGACTGTTGTATCAAATACACCTATATGTTCAGATGTCAACATACAGCCTGTTACCTTGAAGTCACAATAACAGCCTGTTATTAATACTGTTTATCTGAGTATATCCACTGAGAAAGACATTTGGTTTTGGCCACAAGATGGAGACAATGTCTAACATGTCCACTGAGCAAATCCATCTATTGAGATACATTTTAATGGTTCATTTCACTCAAACAATGTGGTCTTTTCTGCTCTAGTTTAGACTAGTAGTGACATGGAAAGTCTCTGACTTATCTTAACCTGGTCCTCACAGTAGAAGTGCCTAAAGTACCCTCAAAGTTGTTGTTTTTCCGATGTAAACATCAAGCTGTTCTCCCAGGACTGTTGTCAAGCCCATGGGGTGTGAGCATGCGCAGCTGCAGACCGGTGACTGGGGTGACTGTGACTGGGGTTATTGCACTTCCCACTTGTTCAGTGTCTGCTGGATCAGTGGAGCAGGGGCAGGGAGGATAACACATCCCCAGCGCTGCATTCATATTTCATGATTGCCTTCACTGCTCTGCCTGTAATAGCTAATTATTGTGTACTGAGGAGGCTTTTTGCACTAAACGGCATTGATCATTTTGTTCAGTTGTAGGGTAACACTGTTTTTGCTAAAGTCTATTGATGCCTTCCCACCCTTCCACACTTAAGTTGTATTAACTTCACTGTTATGGATTTGTCAAAACATAATTTGAGTAATTCATGAATACACAATATTTGCTGTACAAGTCAATATTGATTACAAGACATGGCTGAGGCAAATGTGGTACCAATATACCCAGATACTCAGTGTGGAATATTAGTGGCATTAGAGATGTTTCAACTTGAAGGGAGCTGAGGTAAAAAGTACTTGGTAGTGAGGTCATCCTTTTAAGTTTTTATGACTGACTGTTTGTTTACGCAATTTGTGAAATTGGAAAAATGTGCGGACGCTCGCTGGTGTGTAAGCTTGCTAAAGCTCTTTTGTTGGAGGATGACTGAACTTGGCTGGCTTCTGTAAGCACCCCAGTCAACAGGATTGTAATGTTGTGACCAGTG
The DNA here is from genome assembly GCF_057628025.1 of Oncorhynchus mykiss. Lineage (NCBI taxonomy): Eukaryota > Metazoa > Chordata > Actinopteri > Salmoniformes > Salmonidae > Oncorhynchus > Oncorhynchus mykiss. The sequence goes on along the minus strand of NC_143023.1, from coordinate 70,906,456 downwards.
TGAATGTCCCCACAAAAGCCTGGAACAATAAAACAAGCTTTCACACAGTTTCAGGTCTAGTTGGAGATTTTCCATTCAACTCATTGTAGAGGTACAGTATATGCAAGGTGCCAGTGTAATGAGCACAATATGAAATACTGATCACAGTATTGTAGTTTATTTTGCCACCTGTACTAAGTTATTGTTAAAAGGTTTTGAAAACAATTCTAACAAATGCAACAGTTGGACAATGAATGAAGATACTCATATAAATTAACATAAAGGGGTGGAACAGGGCTGCAACCACCAAAGACCTGCTCTGTCAACCCTACCTGCTCTGTCCACCCTACCTGCTCTGTCTACCCTACATGCTCTGTCTACCCTCCCTGCTCTGTCTACCCTACCTGCTCTGTCTACCCTCCCTGGTCTGTCTACCCTACCTGCATTGTCCTGCGCTGTCTACCCTACCCGCATTCTCCTGCACTGTCTACCCTCCCTGCTCTGTCTACCCTACCTGCTCTGTCTACCCTCCCTGCTCTGTCTACCCTCCCTGCTCTGTCTACCCTCTCTGCTCTGTCTACCCTCCCTGCTCTGTCTACCCTCCCTGGGCTGTCCACCCTCCTTGCTCTGTCTACCCTACCTGCATTGTCCTGCGCTGTCTACCCTACCCGCATTCTCCTGCACTGTCTACCCTACCTGCTCTGTCTACCCTACCTGCATTCTCCTGCGCTGTCTACCCTACCTGCTCTGTCTACCCTACCTGCATTCTCCTGCTCTGTCTACCCTACCTGCATTCTCCTGCTCTGTCTACCCTACCTGCTCTGTTTACCCTACCTGCATTCTCCTGCGCTGTCTACCCTACCTGCTCTGTCTACCCTACCTGCATTCTCCTGCTCTGTCTACCCTACCTGCTCTGTTTACCCTACCTGCATTCTCCTGCGCTGTCTACCCTACCTGCATTCTCCTGCTCTGTCTACCCTACCTGCATTCTCCTGCTCTGTCTACCCTACCTGCTCTGTTTACCCTACCTGCATTCTCCTGTGCTGTCTACCCTACCTGCTCTGTCTACCCTACCTGCATTCTCCTGCGCTGTCTACCCTACCTGCTCTGTCTACCCTACCTGCATTCTCCTGCTCTGTCTACCCTACCTGCTCTGTTTACCCTACCTGCATTCTCCTGCGCTGTCTACCCTACCTGCATTCTCCTGCTCTGTCTACCCTACCTGCATTCTCCTGCTCTGTCTACCCTACCTGCTCTGTTTACCCTACCTACATTCTCCTGCTCTGTCTACCCTACCTGCATTCTCCTGCGCTGTCTACCCTACCTGCATTCTCCTGCTCTGTCTACCCTACCTGCATTCTCCTGCGCTATCTACCCTACCTGCATTCTCCTGCTCTGTCCACCCTACCTTCTCTGTCTACCCTACCTGCATTCTCCTGCGCTGTCTAGACTGCCTCATTAATTACTGTTGTTGTCACGCTCTCTTGCAAAATTCAACAAGTGTGTTAATAGCAGGATACCTTCAGATTACAAATCAACACGTTTGGCTCTAGATTACACCTATCTAAACATACTTTACATTGTTTGCGAGATCAGACATCATATCACTTTAATCAGTGTTCATTTTCAAAAGTTGCTTTCGTATCAGCACATCTAATTTGTATTAAATTATAACTTTTTTAAATTCCACAAATGAACAACCATCAAGTGTCGACTGGGTGTGTTAAATCCCTGATGAAGCTAGCGTTCTAATAGATTCAACAGTACGACTGGGTGTGTTAAATCCCTGATGAAGCTAGCGTTCTAATAGATTCAACAGTACGACAAGGTGTGTTAAATCCCTGATGAAGCTAGCGTTCGAATAGATTCAACAGTACGACTGGGTGTGTTAAATCCCTGATGAAGCTAGCGTTCTAATAGATTCAACAGTACGACTGGGTGTGTTAAATCCCTGATTAAGCTAGCGTTCTAATAGATTCAACAGTACGAGAAGGTGTGTTAAATCCCTGATGAAGCTAGCGTTCTAATAGATTCAACAGTACGACTGGGTGTGTTAAATCCCTGATGAAGCTAGCGTTCTAATAGATTCAACAGTACGACTGGGTGTGTTAAATCCCTGATGAAGCTAGCGTTCTAATAGATTCAACAGTACGACTGGGTGTGTTAAATCCCTGACGAAGCTAGCGTTCTAATAGATTCAACAGTACGACTGGGTGTGTTAAATCCCTGATGAAGCTAGCGTTCGAATAGATTCAACAGTACGACTGGGTGTGTTAAATCCCTGATGAAGCTAGCGTTCTAATATATTCAACAGTACGAGAAGGTGTGTTAAATCCCTGACGAAGCTAGCGTTCTAATAGATTCAATGGTAAAACAATGTACTTTATTCCATTGAGCTCATTTCAGCCATTACCAGGGTGTGTTTTACAGGTCATTACGAACATTTCCTTGGTCGTAACGTTAACGGAAAAAACGTCTGGCACAAGTAGGAGTATGAAAGAATCGCAGGAGTAAAATGAAAGCAATCAATCCAGCGATATTTAAGTGACAAGTAGATTTTACATAGATGGTTGAAAAGACAAGTCCTGAGGTGGGCTTTGCATGCGAGTTGCTGTTGACATTAGAGGTTCTCAGTTGAGCCGGCTGTTATGGCTCTCATCCCCCACTGACTTGCATTCCTATGGCTACATGTCATATTCTGGTCTCAAATCTAGGTGTTGTCACAGTGGATTTACTTGATGCTGCCTGAGGCACAGGAAAGGAAATGATAATGAAGGATTGTCTTTTGTTCCAACAGGGCACCCACAGCCCAACAAAACATCACAGTTTAACATTCATTTTGCTGTATATTTCCACCTCCAATAGTTCCTTTCCTGGCTTTGTGAACACTGTATAATTTTCCCTGTATAAAGAGCAAACCTTCGAGGGCCCCTACGTGCGTCAGTATTGGTCTGGTAAGCATTACTAAACAGAGGGCCGTGTGGGCTGCTTGGCAGTTCATGTGAAAATCACTAATTACATTATTGCTCTGCTCTGTGGACAGTGAATTAGATGTCAGCTGCAGATGACATACTGCCTCCTGTGCCAGGAACAGGAAGCTTGGGAGGGTGGCATCAGCTGGTGAATGAGGGGATGCAGTGGCATTGTCCACAGGTCTGTCTGTGGACAAGAAGGCAGTACGCTGGCCTGGGCAATGGGCACACAGAGTTTCTGCTAATGCAGCCAGCCATCCCAGCTGCCCTAAAAGGCTGTGCTGTTCTCTGGAATTTCTGATGCCTGAAGGGGGAAGTCGTCCCATTCCCAGGCAGGCCAGCTCCCATCAAGGCTTGCTTTGATAATCAGGGATTGATGGGAAATCTCAGAGATATTAATTTAGTGCTACCCTCCACAACCAAAATTTCACTGCACTAACTATACACACTGATGTTTTGATTTGTAGTCATTTATACTATTATTTAATGGGGTAAATAATAGAAAATGACTGTCAGCAAAAAAATCACCTGCTTTACCGTTACTGTCCATGTAGAGGGATTCATTAATGATGGGGTGTTTTCCTGCTGCAGTTGTAGTCCTGTACTGTGGTATTGATGCAAACAATATTCCCTCTGAGGAAGGCCACCTACGAACAGCAGAGCTGAATTGAATTTAGACTCCATTAGTGTCTGAATCAAAGTTTATTTGTCACGTGCGCCGACATGCTTACCTACAGGGCCTAACCAACAGTGCAATTCTTAAGTAAAAAATAGGTACTAGGTATTAGAATCCTGTGGGGTGTTGAGGCTATTAGCAGGCTAGATGGATTGATGTCTGACTAGTGTCCTTGCTGAGGATGATGCAAGTCTCTGCTGTGCTGCAGCCTCCTGCTAGCATCCCATCACCCACCCCCCTATGTGGTGACTGAGGGTGTTAGACCACAGACTGAAGGCCTATTGTACAGAGATCCAGAGCTGGTGTTGTCCTCGGAGTGGCACATTATTAACTGCCTACATGCTGCCTCATATCAACAGCAAATATACATGTTTTTACAACAGTGTCTTACAACAGGGGTGATTTGACCATTTTAGTGCAGTTTTTGTTTTCGTCTCATCAGATATCTGTTCACAGCCTATGTAAGGAACTGTCTGCATTCTTTACTGGTGCAGAGGATCTCCACTGTGTTGTGACTACCAGGACAAACCTAATTTAGACATCCTGGTGTGGAGCTCTTGTGTGGTTGCTCAGTGAGGTGCTGGACTTGTTAGGCAGTGTCAGTAAGTCTTTATTTATAATGTGGCTCTGAGAGCAACACACTCCTCAGTCTTCCCAGAGGAGAGACCATTAGAGACCATCTGAAAGGACACAGCCAGAGACGGAGTAAACAGTTCTTTGTGTAGGAATCTCCTATTATAGTCTGCACTGACTGCACCTGACATCAGAGGCAGCAGTCCGCTAGACCCAGCCAGGCCTAGTTCGACGTTCCTCCTCAGGCCCCACTCTTGGCACAGTTCTGACCAACACTCTGGGCCAAGATTTCAACACTGCAACATGCCTACAGAAAGAGCCCGACCACTAATGCTTTTCTTTACTCTCCCTCCCTCCCTCTTTCTCTCATTCTCTTTTTTTTCTCTCTCTGCCCTATCCATCTCTCCTGCAGGGTGTACCAGCGGCAAGGCAGGTCAGAGGAGGCCCTGGGTCAGTGTGAGAGTAGTTTGCAGCTGCTGGAGGGCTGGGAAAGGCCAGGTCAGGCCTGCTCCGTCTATAAGGACATGGCTGCCATCGAACAGGCCCAGGGCCGCCTCGACAGAGCTTTAGAGCACCTCTCTAAGGTAAGGGACATATGAGACCTGAATACAGGCACAAAACAGCAACACATAACAGTGAAGGTAATACAACTTAAGTGTGGAAGGGTGGGAAGGCATCAATAGACTTTAGCATAAACAGTGTTACTATATTAACATTACACACATACTGACTATATTACTCAGACTATATGACTATCTTAAGATGAGCTGAGGGCTGTTAGAATGCCTCTGAGACCTGTTGTTTGGTAATGTTCTCCTCAGTCCTTAGTGTGATATGTGATCTGTCATATTTCGTTTGGGTTTCTGCTAGGCTCATGCCATAGCTCTGAGTCAGAGCCCTGGGGGTCTGGATGGGGCTCACATCGCTCACAGCCTGGCCTTGGCCTACTCTACTGTAGCAGAGCCCCACCACAATGGTGAGTCTATTCATACAACACAGGACTGCTGCAGTGCACTATGGGGGAACTCTGCTATATAGGGGGTTGTTGTTGGGGACATGAATCCTTTTCTGCCTCTCTTATGTCAAGCTCTTTGAGTTCATAAATTTGAAGGCAGGCTGATTATAGTTTTGCAGAAATAGCATGTTGTGTGAGTTCACCCCCATATCAATGTTCACCCCCATCTGACCTGTATGTATGGAACTTCACGGTATAGTTACATTACATGAACAACAATATATGAGCAACCACTACCAGGAACGATCAGCTGTGGAGGAATGGACAAACTACGTAAAAAGCAATGCAGGCAGCACCAATAAGCAAACAAATAACATACTGTAATATGTTGAAGATCATAAGTGATTACGTGATCTTCCATCTGCGACTAGACTCAGCAGCACACTACTATGAGGAGAGTCTGAGTACATACAGGAGCTCCCTAGGCCCACAGGCTACTGTCACTCTCAACCTTCAGGATGACTACTGTCGCTTCCTCCTCCTCACTGGGCAGCAAGAGGTCAGTCCTGCATACACACACATACTCACACACACTCCAATAGACCACCAACACCAGTGGTCTAATCGCACTAATAGCATGCCTTCCAGGTGTTTACAGCATCACAGACATCTCTGTTCTGTCGCTCTGAGAGGTTTGACATTCTCAAGGGGACTTCCCTCTCTCACATGGCATTGTGGGAATCCACCTTGCAGTCAGTCATGTCATGTTTACAGGGATAGTTTAATCTGCTACTAAGGATCAGGCTAGCTGAGGGTAACAGAGGGTGACAGGTGTTTTTGAGACAGGAGAGTCTGTGAAATGAATAGCCACCATAGTGAGCTTCAATTGCCTGAAGCTCCGTAAGACTGGCCATACGGAATCAGTGGAGGGGAAGACACAAATAAAATGCACTAAGCAGTCACTAAGTAGTCATTAACCAATGTTGTTGTGTATGTACTATGTCAGAGGTGTGTAGAGATCCAGAGGGAGTCCCTGGCCTTGAAGAGAGAGACGTTTGGTGACCTGAGTCCTGAGGTGGCTGACACTCTGCAGCTGATTGGAGGGGTGCAGATGACCCAGGGCCAGGTGAAGCATGCCCATAGGACCATGAGCAAGGTAAACACTGGCATTATACCCACCATTCCCTTTTGTTGCCCAACACTGATTTTAAAGACCCAATGCAGTCAAAAATGTGATTTCCCTGTGTTTTGTATATTTTTCCACATCATGAGGTTGGAATAATACTGTGACATTTTGAAAATTATGAATATGCTTTTTTAGTGTAAGAGTTGTTTGAAATTTCTGCCTGTTTTGGTGGGGTGGAGTTTTGGCCTGCCTGGTGACATCACCTGGCTGTAAATTAGTTAATAGACCAATAAGAAAGAGAGTTCCAAACCTCTGCCAATAACAGCTAGTTTTCAGTTTTTCCCTCCCCACTCAGACCACTCCCAGACAGTCCAAGCAAAATTCTATTGAAAACAATAGTAAGGTACTTAATTGTTAAACAGAAATTATTTGATATTGAGATAAAAACGGCTGAATTGAACATTTTAAGGCAGCTTGAGGATCACTGGGCAATATTATGTTAAATCCAGTCGAATTATATGGCAAAATGTAGATTTCCACCCTGAGTAGACATACTCAAAAGTAATTATTTTTCATGAATTGGCCATAAACAATAGCTAGCAATGCTGCAGGTAGCCTGGCGGTTAGGAGAGCTGGGCCAGTAACCGAAAGGTTGCTGGATCGAATCCCCGAACTGACTAGGTAAAAATCTGTCGTTCTGCCCCTGAGCAAGGCAGTTAGCCCACTGTTCCCCGGGAGCCGACGGGTTCAGAGAGGTTCGGTTAAATGCAGAAGAAACATTTCAGTTGAAAGCATTCAGATGTACAACTGACCTTTCCTTTCTAGAAAGATCGGAAATCCCTTTTCTGGAGAAAAACTCATTGTTATGCATTGCTGAGTTGTACTCCCATTTTGAGGACACAATCTGAAGTACATAGTACATTATATATATACTTTTTTACCCTTCCTATTATACAAGTGGGGCAATAGGGCTTGAAATGTCAGATATGCTTTCTAAATAAAGTAACAATAAAATTAGAAACAACTTACTATACGATTTCACCTTATAACTGTAAAATAAATATGATCATATTTAGTGACAGTACAAATATGGCACCATTTCATATAACTGACAACAGAGCATTTTCTGCCAAGCCTCCTCTGAGCGGTGAAGAAACACCATTCTAATTGCTGCAGACTCGTTACAACTTTAGCTTTGTACAAAGTGATTTTGTGTGACCAAGAGAAAGGGGTTGTGTTTCAATTCTATGAAATCATTTAATATTTTTTCCTGTTGAGATCTCTAAATCCGACTGAGAATATGACATCG